>NW_024870558.1:99025-103939 GCF_013358625.1 Macadamia integrifolia | reverse complement strand
AAACTTAACCTTAAAACTCATGGTTACAAATTAATGCATGGAACCATCCCAATCTCCATTATCCATCGCATCAAATACAAGGCTATGAAGTCTGTCCAACCTCGAGCCAAAAGAACATCTTCAAAAGGCCAAACTCTTTACCTTGAGACTGATTGTATTCAGGGCCAAATTGTCTACCCCAAACTTTGCCGGTGGGAAGATATTTCTTTCCCTGAAGAATGGCAGCTGCAAACGACTGCTATTCCCCCTCAAGTCTCAAACACAAGCATCCGTTCTATTTCCCAGGATTCAGACGGATTAGTTGCCATTAGGTTCAACAGACAAACAACTCCTTCCGAAACCCATGATCAAAGGTCTCCTACCCAATCTGAGGTTGAACCACCTCCTCCTCCTAAAGACCCCAAAAATGGTGGACTCTACATGATTCAAGTAGAAACCAATTATCAAATTGACAAACCTTTACTTAGAACTGATTTTGAGTCTCAAAAGAACAAAGAAAAACGTGAATGGTTTTTAAAAACCTTTAATCTTGAACAACAAGCTCAAATCAGAACAAATTGGTACAATTTTATGACAAATCTAAAAACAAATGTTTTCTTCTTTACATATTTTGATATTTATGCCCAGGATAATAATGTCTACTATCCCTGGCATAATCAAGTATGTACCCAAACTACCTCTCATAAAGCCTGGACTCTTTATGAAGGACAAACCACTAATGCTATCCATCCTCCGGTGGAAAGCATCAAACATAACTACAAAAATAATGAGATAATAGCTTCTCCTTTCAAAATTGCTGAAAAAGAAGATACAAACCGAAGACAAATTGAACAATTGAATTTCACAAATTTAAGTCTTCAAACCATAGGTAATCAACTTTCAAGAGTTGAAAACCTTGTCCAACCTAAACCTGTAGCCTCTTCATCCCTAACACCGGCTCCAGTTCCAACTTCTGTTTCTTTGTTCAAACCATATAACATTCCCCTAAAACAACAGCTAGCCCTTAACAAGTCTTTTGTTTTAGATCAAATTAACCAACGTTTGACTATCCTTAATGCTGCCGAAGCACATGTAAGTGATCCTCAAACACCTGTCCAAGACCAGCCCTTAGATGAACCATCAGCTGAATCAAACAATAGAGGTGTCCGCAATATCATAGGCTGCTCTTCAGATACATCATCGAGTTCTGAAGATGAAGACTTCCCCAAAATTAACCAAATTGGTCAAAGTTCTAACCAACACCCGGTCTTCCCTGACCTCCAAATTGAAGCCAGAGGAACTGCTCCTCAGACTTCTTACCAAAGTGGAATCATCTATGAATGGAACATAGATGGTCTATCTGAACATAATCTCATGAACAAACTCCAAGAGATGACCATGGTTAGCAACGCACATCGGATTAAGAATACACCTGATAGTGCTGTAGCTACCTTGCTTGTTTCTGGCTTCACAGGCCAACTCAAAGGTTGGTGGGATTATGTCCTGACTGACGTCCAAAAAACAGAAATTTTAATGGCTGTTCGAATCACATCTGAAGGTGTTCCCCTTCTTGATGGTGAAGGAATTCCTATTGAGGATGCTGTTAATACCCTTATTTTCAGCATTGCAAATTACTTTTTAGGAAACCCTTCTCGTCTCAAAGATAGAACAGCTGAACAATTATCAAACCTTAGATGTAAGAAATTACATGATTTCAAATGGTACAAAGACACTTTCTTAACCAAAGTTTTAACCAGACCTGATGCAAACCTTCCCTGTTGGAAAGAAAAATTCCTTACAGGTCTACCAACTCTGTTTTCTGAAAAAATCAAACAACGCCTTAGGAAAGAAAATGATGGGATCATTCCCTATGAACAAATGTCCTATGGCCAAATTATTAGTCTAATTCATGAAGAGGGCCTTGCTCTCTGCACTGACATTAGATTAAAGAAACAAATCCATAAAGAAAACAAGTTTTACAAACGTGAGTTAGGAGGATTCTGCGAACAATTCGGGTTTCCACCTCTCAGACCTCCATCTAAACACAAACACAAATCTTCTCGCAAATATTATAAAAACTTTCATAAATCCAAAAAATATGTGTCTAACAGGTCATTTACTACCCCTGAGTTTTACCATAAGACTCATTCAAAGCCAAAATATAACAAATATAGAAAGCCTTTCAAGGCACCTAAAAATTTTAAGAATCAAAATCCAGATAAAACCACACAAGGATGTTTCAAATGTGGTAAGCCTGGTCATATCGCAAAATTTTGTAGAGTTTCAAATAAAATCAATTCTTTACAAATATCTGAGCAAGATAAGACTCAAATCCTTGCTCTATTCCAACAAACTTCTTCATCTTCTTCTGAAGATGAAAATCATAAACTTAACCAAATTCAAGCCTCTGAACATAATTCTTCCAGTTCTTCCAATAATGAGAATTTTCAAGCATGTAATTGTGATTCTTGTATTATTGGTCTTAGCTGTGATGATTGTGTTCCCAAATCTGTCCGGATGCTTCGTGCATCACCAAATTCAAACATTTTTGATTATATCGATAGCTTAGCAGACCCAGAGCAAAAGAAGGCCTGCCTTGAGCATCTCAGAAACAATGTTTCTACTCAAAACTCTCCTCAACCTTACAACCTTCATCAAATTATGCAAAAATTTGATAAAATATCAAAACCAACTATCCCCGACCATTCTGGACGAATCAAGTCCTTAGAAACCACTACTGCATCTCTGCAGTATGAAATAAAACAAATTAAACAACAAATAGCCCACTTAAACAGACATCAAAACCAACAAGCTTCAACTTCAAATAACGAACCATTAATAAACCCCTTTGCAACTCAAGAGCTCGTTGAACCAAATTCTATCCCTGGTTTTGTGTCTACCATATCATGTCAAAATTGGTATGTCCGCATAACCTTAGTTATAAATGCTTCATTCAAATTTTCTGCTATTGCCTTAGTTGATTCTGGTGCAAATGCCAACTGCATCAACGAAGGTGCTATTCCAACTCAATTCTATGAACGAACTACCCAACGCCTTAACACAGCAAATGGATCTGGGCTGAATGTCCAATACAAACTTTCAAACACCCATGTTTGTAACCAAGGCCTTTGCCTTCCCCAAACTTTCATCCTTGCTAAGGATCTTGACCAAACCATAATCCTTGGTCAACCATTCTTAGAAAAAATTAAACCATTCAAAATAACCCAAGATGGAATTTCCACAAAGTTTCAAGGACAAAAAATTGTCTTTCCATTCTTACAAGCCCAAAACTCTAATGACCAAAGCATTAGAAAAATTAAACAATTGAATTTTCTCAAAACAGAGCTTCTCTTTGAAAGAATCTCTGATCATCTTAAAAATCCCAAAACTATCCAACAAATTAATCAAATTAAAACAAAATTTGAAACCAATCTTTGTTCTGATGTTCCTGATGCCTTTTGGCATCGAAAGCAGCACATGGTTACCCTACCCTATGCTACTGGGTTCTCAGATCTTTAAATCCCCACTAAGGCACGACCAGCCCAAATGAATCAAACCCTTCTTGAAACTTGCAAAGAAGAGATCAATGATCTCTTAGCCAAAAAACTTATCCGACCCAGTACCTCACCTTGGAGTTGCACAGCCTTCTATGTCAATAAGGCTGCTGAAATTGAAAGAGGTACTCCTCGGCTAGTAGTTAATTACAAACCCTTAAATGATGCCCTCCAATGGGTTAGATATCCTATCCCAAATCAAAAGGACCTTTTACAAAGAATTTACCAAGCAAAAATCTTTTCCAAATTCGATATGAAGTCTGGTTTCTGGCAGATCCAAACCCATCATCAGGATCGCTATAAAACCGCCTTCACAACCCCCTTTGGCCTATATGAATGGAACGTAATGCCATTCGGCCTCAAAAATGCCCCAAGTGAATTTCAGAAAATTCACTTGATTACAGGAGAAATTTGGGAGAGATCTGATACCAGATTACAGGATCGAGATATGCTAAAATCCAGGGAACTAGTGATCTCCTGGTTCTGTATAGCAATCAGGACGAGATAGGTGCAATACCTTACTCCGATCCAGCAAGGAGACTAACACTGAGATGGGTGCAATACCTTACTCAGTTCTAAATTTGCTTGAATTAGAATAAACAATCTAAAGAAATAAACCATAAACTGAAAAGATGCAGAAAATAAAAGCAGGAAAATAAAAGCTGCTTAACAAGATCTATATCTTGGAATCAAGAGGCACGACTGTAGGCTTTGATCCAAGGATAGAACGAGAAGCTGCTATATGCGGATGCAGATGCAGAAAGAAAGCTAAAGATGCAATCAAAGAAAATAACTTTGAAATATATACTTTTGAAATTAAAGTTACAATATTTGGAGATATTTTTGATCCAGAGTTCTTGAGTCTGGATAGGCTTAGGACGGTTTGGGTTAGAGGATTTGAGAAGAAGAAGGTTGGTTTGGTAGAAGGATCTTTGAGCTATAGGTAGCTAACCTTTGATGGACGATCAGACTTGAGGTGATCGGAGTTTGTTGAAGTCCGGCGAGGCACTTCAAGAGATCTTGGAAGAACTTGTGGAAGTATTTGCTTCGAAACTTCTCTCTCTAGGTTCTAGGATTTAGTCCGAAAATGTTCAAGTGGTTTTTGAGGAGGGGAGGTGCTCCTTTTATAACATAAGGAGACTCATTTGAATTACATGTGGTTTTGGATTTCATTTGGGTTTCATTTGGTACTGTACCAAATTAGGTACTGTTTGACATTTCATTTGATACTATTTGGAACTGTGCACTTAAATTTGCATTTGGAGTGAACAGTTGCTGCCGACAATTGTGGAACTGTTGGCGCCGAAAGTTGGAGTTACTATCGACAAATGATTTGGCATCTTTGATGGATTTGCTGCCGATAGTTGATTTGGAATCTTCA
>NW_024870558.1:0-98798 GCF_013358625.1 Macadamia integrifolia | reverse complement strand
TTAATCTCGATCCTGTAATCTGGTATCAGACCGACGGGAGGTAACTTCTTTGAATTTGCTGGAGGAAGATGCCGTAAGACTGTCAGGGACAAAGTCAGGGTCAACCTCGTATGGATCTTGCCCATAGCAGAGCTCATGAGCAGGAACAGATCTTTGCATGGATTTGAGGCTGTAGGCATCATCACTGGAGCCTTCATTGTCTTCATTGTCGGAGTCGGAACCGAGCTCTGCAAGACGAGCACGAAGGGCTTCCTTCTCACTTTTGGTGCTTGATTTGGAGGAGCTTTGGATTTTTGGAACAGGCTGGAGACCTGTGAGGCTTTTGATGATAATAACAAAGAACAATTAGTCCAATTTACTTCTGGTATTTGGAATTCTGCTCAAAAGAATTACAGTACCATCAAAAAGGAGATTTTATCAATTGTTCTCTGCATTCAAAAATTTCAAAATACATTATTAAATAAACCATTTTTAGTTCGTGTTGATTGTAGCGCAGCTAAATATGTTTTACAAAATGATGTTTCAAATCTTGCATCAAAACAAATTTTTGCCCGATGGCAAGCTTTATTATCAATTTTTGAATTTCAAATAGAATATATTAAAGGAGAATCCAATTCTGTCCCTGACTTTCTTACCCGTGAATTCTTACAGGGCCAGACTCCTCAAATTAACCTTATCAGGATGGCTCCCCCTAAGGAGTCCACCTCCTCAAATTCCATTGTCAAATCCAAATCTAGTTATGGTGCTGCCGCTGCATCTGCTGCACCAACACACCAAATTGTTACCCGTAGCCAGACCCAAATGGCTACCACCAAAACACCTTATTCCCATGCTGTGGTAGTAGGCTTTACCGCAGGACCCATCCAACCCACAAATAAGGCAAGTTCTAGCCTTCAAACTACCCAAGCCAAACCTCTTCAAACAGCACAAGGTTCCAAACTCAAAAGCCAATATCATGAAAAGCCATGCAAAGAAGACCTCTTCACTATTGAAGAGCCTTTATACAAATATCTTGATTCACCAATCATGATGGCACAAGCAGTTTTCTACAAAGGATGGAATCACTATTCAAACTCCCAGGCAAAAAATCAAGAATATTACGAGTATATTCTCGTAGAAACTGATTCTGTCAGACTCAAACTTAATTATGACAGAACCGATCCAATTCTGGTTACACACACAACTGTAACCATCTGCAAAATCCTGTCTCTCCAAGACTGGGGGACTCATCCAATGAACCAAAGGAGCTTTTCAAATGTCTTTTCCCCACAAAATTTTACATACATGGATTACCAGGAAGCCTGGTTCAAAGCCTTCACTTTTCAAAATAGGACCAACCGCCATTCTTGGTTCTTCTGTTTTGAATACAAATTCAATAACCAAACCCCCAATTGGTTTCCCAAATGGTGGGACCAATATGGACCTTTGGAAGAAATCCTTCCTCCACAAATTCAAGATTCCTTCCAAATATTTTCCCAAAACTCAATACCGCAACCTCACCAACCTAATCTTCTCAGATTCTTTTTCCATTGCCGCCTCGCATGGATTCTATTCTGGGAATTTCAAATTTATGACTATCAGGTTAATGACTGGATTGCCCCAGTCCTCTGCCGGTCTTTCAATATCAAATGGTGGGACAACTGTGATGTCTCCAAATGCGAGAAAAATGCATTAAATATATATATATATATAGAGAGAGAGAGAGAGAGAGAGAGAGAGAGAGGTTGAATAATATGATAACATGTATATAAGAATCTTGCACGGAGGAAGTAGCTTTAGAATATGTGATGCAAAATCGATTGTGTGACCATTTGGTCCCATAAATTTGAGAACTTTTTAAAAGAATTTGATGGAGAAAAAATGAAAAAAATATTTCCATGCATAGGGCCATATAATTGGAGGACATTCATTTTATCTTTTAATATACGACGAAAACTTTAAGAAAAAAAATATTCCATTGAATAATAGGACCAAATGATCAGTTCATGTGGCAAAAAGAGGTGCTACAGCTAACACATATAGCCCGCCAAATTTTTCAAAAATAATTATTCTTTTTTGGAGGAGTTTGGGTGGGTTGGGGGGAAATATCATATCAAATGTAGGGGAAATTATGTACAATAGTGGACCAATATTCCATGCCTAACCATGTCTTCCTTTTTTACCTCCTTTTTAAACCTAATATATAAATAACCTTATCTTGTTGGCACACGAAACAGTAGCATGTGGGACCAATGAGAGGGCATGTGTCAACATCTCTAGCACCATGGTGGGTGGGGGCAATGTTGTTTTTTTGCATATCTCCTCTCTAAGCATTCCAAATATGTCAGCGGGATATATATATATATATATATATGGATCCAGCTTCTTCACTCCCCATGGTAGAGAAAGAATCTCTTCAAAGACCCTCTGATTAGGACCCATATAGAATCCTGAACTTATACAAGACAGGGCGCAGAAAACTTAAAAACTCGACCCTGTTAACCACCAGGTGTCATCTCACTCCCCTCCCTTACCCAATCCACAAAAAAATACATTCCCAGGACCTCACTGCTTAGCACAGGAATGCATTCTCTTCATACACATCTAAGTCTGTCTTTGTTATTACAGATGGTAGCTCCTCAGGATGGTTTGCTATGCTTTTTGTGCTCAGTTAGATCCTATATATCAACAATGGGTTGGAGTGAGATTCTTCCTCAGCCCTAGAATTGGAACAAAGAAGAATTGAAGAGGCCATTAACGTGTCAAGGTTTCAGTTTCAGTTGCTATGTATATCCAAGTCCAGCAATTGTAGACAAGGCTAGCTCTAGCATTCAAACTTGGGCTACAGACAGCCCTTTGTGACATGCTACATTTCATATGGAGTGTTAGGTTCTGGTTGGATGCTTGGCTAGTAAAGTCTCCCAATCTCCAAGTGAAGCCTCCACCATTGTTAGCTTCTTCAAGGAAATGTTTGAGTTATATTCCTTCTCTTTTGCAGTAAGAGCAGATTGGCATTAAAAAAAAAAAAAAAAAAAAAGATTCCCAATCCATAAATTTTAGGCGGCCTCATTGGACTTGGGAGGCGTTTCTCTGAAACACTTATTGTGAAGGCTTTTTGCAGCCACAATAAAGTATAAAGCATTTTTCTCATATCATTTGTCTTTTGCCTCCAAAAGTTTTTATAACGGACAAAATTGATTGATAGAGGGAGGTCATCCATTTCATCAGTGAAAGAGAGGTTATAATTCTGACCTGGATAAAAATATAAATTGATGACATGTTAAATTTCGGATTTCATTTACTCTCATCTAATAGCATTGACCCCTAAAGCTCTGTTCCCCACTTGGTTCGTTTCAATCAAATTGAAACTTGAAACTTGACTTGGAACTTGAGGTCTACAAGTACATAAATTTTAGCATCATCTTATCTACTACACAATAGACATGAGTGCCTAGCAACCACTTCTCTTTTCCCAATGTTTGCTTTCACAGGGATTACTTATTTATTTTCTATATTTAGAAAATTAAATGATTACCTATTTTGGATTTTTCTTTACAAAATCCCTCAACCTATATTTTAGTTAACAAAAAATACATTGTTTTGAGTTTAAGTTTACAAAACTATCCAAAATAGTGTTCATCCCTCAACTGAGGAGGTTTTTTAAAAGTTTTACCCCCATCTATCGTCTCCCACCCGCTCCTATCCCCTTCTTTTTCTTCTTCTTCTTCTTCTTTCTACCCCTATTTCAGGGATGCAAATAGTTTCCAGCCGTTGCAATCACTTCATCGCAAGCTCCCAACCCTACAATTGCCTCACGACCCACATCCCATTTCAAGGATGCCAAGTTTCCGGTACCTTTGAATTTCAGACAATGGATTGATTATAGGAATCCAAAAATGGGTTGATGAAAACCAGAGATACACTCCTCCACATCACCACCTACTCCAACAACCTCCAAATTGTGAGGGTAATACACAAAAATACCAACAATTATGATCCGAAGCAAGAACTACATAGGAGATTTGAAAACCGGGACTCAGAAGAAGCTCTGATGTCGAGTTGTTATTTTTGTTAATTTGAATACCTTGTAAAATTTTTCCAAGTTTGGATCTGTATGTGATGGTTTTCGGAGTTTCACCTTTGTGGGTTTGTGTTTTGTGGCCTTTTTTTTTCCTTCGCAGTTCTAGGTCTCGAATTTGTGAAGTTTAGAGTTTCGAAGCAAACAGGTCAATATGAAATCAGAGTAGTGGAGGTGTGCATCACCCATTGGCTTCCTTATACTTTGAGTAGATGATTTTCTCTTAGAACAGTGATTTTAGTTTTCTTTTTCCTGTAATTGACTTGTATGCCTGTTTTTTAACTGAATTGGGTACAAAAGAAATTCTGGTTTGCACGAAGATACATAACACAGATGGGAACACAACTTTGCATGAAGCTGTTCTTACGCATCACCATAAGGTTATTAAGGTGTTGATGGAATTGGACAAAGAGGTGATCTTCATTAAGAATAAGCGTAAGGAGTTACCACTTTATTTGCATCCTTGAAATGAGGGTAGAAAGAATTAGAAGAAGGGGATAGAAACATGTGGGAGAAGGGAGGGGGTTTAAAACTATGAAAAAAAAAAAAAAAAACCTCAGTTGAGGGATAAACACTGTTTTGAGTAGTTTTATAAACCTAAACCTAAAATAATGAATTTTTATTAACCGAAACATAGAATGAGTAATTTTGTAAAAGAAAACGCAAAAATGGGTAATTAGCTTTTTAACATTTTCAAGTTATCTGACTCGCATCTTTTGATGGTATATTCTCATTTCCACTCCATTTGCGTGGGTGAGTCATACGGCTGGACCAATCCAGATTCCAATCCCAGGTTTAAAAACCCCAGAATAGAGTGGTTTATCGTTCTTAAAAAGAACCTTCCGCGCCCCGAACAATGCTTAGTCAAGACATGGCTTCATTTTGCTGTCCAGAAATATAGAATATTCTTTCTGTAAGAAGGAATGTAAGTGAACCAGGCCTGGGTTAGGGATTTCATAAATTTCAAACAAAATTGAGCCTAAACCCCAACCAGCCCAACACAGTCTGTCCAAAACACCAGAAAATGCAAGAGTCAAATTTCAAACAGTAATCTTCTCAACACATACAAACCTCCTCGCCATTTTTTAAAGCCTTTCTTTAACACATTATGATTCCCTGATAATTGACATTGATTGTGGATGCTAATGTGGACCTACACATTTTCCTCGGGCTTCGTTTTGATGCAAAGGGATAGTAAAATTTTTGAACTTAAAAACCCTATGTGACTATAGTCACTATACCCACTAACTTGAAATCATTTTATATTTTAGTGATTAAATTTTACTTCATAAATTTCTTGAATAAAAAGTAAAAGAAAAATTACTTGTGACATATATCATTACTATATAAGTAAATATGATAAGAAATTTACAGAACCTTTGATCCAAGTCAAAGGAAAAAAGAGCCAAAAAAAAAAAAAAAATCCATCGCATTGTTGTTATACGTGTAATCGAAACAACCACAAATTTCAAATGTAAAACTTAAGTGCAAAGATAATAGTAATGGGGAGGAAGAAGAATACACAGAAACCCCGGAATTTAAACAAACCCTAAGATACCAAAATAGAGTTTCAGTCATCACACGGTTATTGTCTACAACAACTCTGATGCCAATACATGGCTAATCAAGTAAGAAGAAACAAGCCATAATGCATGAAAGAAAAAGAAGGCAGGATAAGCTAAAAAAAAATGGGTGGATGGAGGGAGGAGGGAGGAGGGAGGAGGGAGGAGGGAGGAGGGGGGAGGGAGACAAAAATAACATTCAGTGGAAAAATTAGATCACAATTGCAATCCAGACCTACAGACCCTGATCAATGAGGTAATCCCCCAACCTCTCAACAATCATGTTGCACTGTCCTGGAGCCACAGGCTCCTCATAGATACCAAAAATTAGAGCTTGGTTGGTCTTCTTTATAGTGATACCACCAGATCCCTGCCAAATAAAGTGCAAGGGTAAATATAGCCAAAAACATTTTTCCTTAATAGAGTGTTCAGTGTTTTATAAAGGTATGAATTCTACAAAAACATAAGATCCACAAAAGGATCGGACAATCATTTTTTTATAAGCTCCGGCAAAAGCAAGAAAGCATACTGAACACCATTGGCATGCCTGACGGCATGGTTGGAAATGAGTTCTTGACTAGTGGTAACCAAATTGAGTAAAATAGCAGGCATGACTTAGTCATGATTCAAGGACACTGTTGACCCACAGAAGTGGCATGTCTTGACGTAGACACAACCATGTTTATTTGAATCATCGACTCGGTCAGAGTCAAGGCAAGTTGAAAGGATTATTTTTCAAAACGTTTATTTAATATGGTGTTCTTAATTTTTGGTTATTTTTTAATAATCTAAAATATAATTCTAGTCTGACTATGATGCCTTCTATCAGGCTATCAGAAAATTAAGCACAGTATGACTCTTCAAGTGTCCCAGAAATTTCTCAGATTAAGGTTCCATTAGTTTAGATATTTTCCTCAAATTTTACACTTTTCTTGACACTTGACAGGGTATGCTCATATGGGAAAAAACAATGGTGCAACCGTCCCTTATGATTCAAGTCTCACCTTAAGGGCGCATGGCCTTACCAGCTCATAGCCATAAATCAGCCTGACAAGTGGGCAGCTGATCTTTGCTTAACTCGGTAAAGCATTAAAGATGAGGAGAAAATGAAGGTATCGGGAACTCTAGCATGAAAGGAGGAATGGGAGGGTTGTCAGTTGGGGCCAAAATGGTGCAACGGTTACTAATTTTGAGGAGCAGGATTAGCATTCTCAACTACAGATGAATAGAAGCAAATATATCAGGAACCCCAGCAAGAAAGAAGAGGAAGGGAAGGAGTGTGCCGGCTGGGACAAAAGGTGAATATTACTAGCTTCAGAAAGCAAGATGACGGTTAGCTTATACAACTGAAATTTTCCCTCTAAGGGACATAAGAACTACCAAAAAATGTCCAATAATGCCCAAACAAAGCAATGAACAGGGAGATGGAACAGTATAAATCCCTCTACGTTTAAAAAACGGCTGAAATCAAAAGCAATTGAACAAACACATGTATAATTATAACACATACTTAATTTTCTACTAGATACTCAATGAACAAGTCAAAATAACAGCCAGAAATTGGGAATGTGACATACATCCATTGGTAGCATATTGATCAATTGAGTTGTTTGACTTCAAGAAGAATTTTTAGGGTTTGATTTCCTCAACAAACATATAAAATGGGCGCATAAACCACCTTGATATGTTCTGTTGCATGTATCTAATTATGAATGCAAAGACCATGTCTGAAATCATAATTTTAGGAAAAAAAAAAAATGAGTGCCGAATTTCCTGCACAAACACATAAACCAGAGCACATATTTACCATCTTGATGCACATACAAGCCTAGCAAAAATAAAATGAGCACCCAATAACACATAATTGAAAACATAGACATTAAATTTTATAAAAAAACATAAGATTAAAAGCAAGATGTACATGCGTATGTATGTACTTATATAATGGAAGAAAGACATGAAGCTAGTTATATTCGTCTAAAGTTGAGGGAGAATCCCTTACAATTGGGGGTGGGGGTGGGGGTGGGGGGGGGGGGGGGTTAGAGAAGAAGAGGATGTGGCAAAATCATGGATGAGGATGGTGAGTAAATCAGGAGAAAGTCACCTTCTTCCCACGGATCACAGCTCCAGGTTCTCCTTGGATAACCATGTATTTTGTTCCCGCAAGGAATAAGCCAGTAGGAGCAAGGTAGCCTGGTTCAGCAAAATCATTCATGATATCTGTAATCTCCGCAGGCTTACACTGCAAACATGCAACACAACCCCCCCAAAAAAAAAAAAAAAATCCTGAGTGCACAAGCCTTTAGTTTTTGTACCCTAGGAGAAAAAATGTAGAGAGAGAGAGAGAGAGAGAGAGAGAGAGAGAGAGAGATTATGTAAGAAAAAAATATGAGAAGAATCATGTAGAAAGAAAATATGATAAAATGCCATTGACATTATCTTTAGTATCAACGTCAGTGAAGATTAAGAAATTAATGTAGCACATATTTTCCAATTGAGCTGTGTTAATAGTGTGGTCAAATTTCCAACCCAAAACAGAATGTAAAATGACGCCTTATCAAAAATTGCAGTACTAGGATTACATGCACTTTGACAACTATGAAGAGAAACCAAATGCATTCCCAAACAAACTAAAGCATTAGAATGGTAAACTCTTTATCAAACATTTCAGAGAATACACAAGTCAAAGCATTTAAACATCCAAAAAAGAAATTTCAAAATCAAAATCAACGACCCATCATAACAATGCATGATATAGAGAGAACCCTTTTAGATGAAATACAGAAAGAATTTCAAATGGATCAATTTAAGTAGCAGGACAACGAAGCAAAGTACGGACAGATCTCTGTCCATGTGAATCAGAAACACAGATTAGGCAAATCCAGAGAATTCAATTCAATGATTCAATAAGCAAGTTCATTTTTCAAATCACTTAACAACAACAATCGCCAAATCAAATCGAAATACATAAAATGAGGTCAAAATTTATTACATTGATCATCGATCAACTCGATCAATCGAAAATGCCAATCCGAACTGAAAAATTAAAGATCTCCATCTCCAGTTCTCCACGGGATGTATAAGATAGTTATCAACGCAAATACGGTAGAACTAAATGAAACAATGAAAATGTGAGATCCAATGCGTGAAAATGAAGAGATCTATACCATTTGGATTCAATCAAACCGAATGGCAATGATCCAATCTATCGATACCGAACACATATATTAGAATAAAATCCATCGGAACATTTCAAATCAATCAGCTATCAGGAATCAGAAACAAAGCAGATCGAATGAAAACTAAATCAACATGCGAGAAGGACCAAAAACAGAAAACAAAAGGAATGAACTGAACCTGAGGGAATGAAGCGCTCTGAGCCCAGACACTTCCGTCGTGACCGATGATGGCAGCGGCGGCGAGACGGTGACCTTCCTGACCATCGATATCGCACATGAGATGATCGTCGACGTAAGATTGCCACGACATTTTCTTCTCTGCTATACCTTCTTCTTCTTCCTCTGTGTAGGTGTTTTCTCTATCCCTTGCTTCCCTGCTTATACGGTGTCGGTTTGTATTCTCTCTCTCTCTTTTCGAAATTTGGGTTCGGAGAGAAAATAAATAGAGGAATGGAAAGAGAAACGAGGCAAAGAGAGAGAAATAAGAAGAGCTGATGATTGGGCATCTTGAGCTTCCCTCAACCGTCCGTTCAATCCGATTGAATAAGTGCCATTCACGTCCGCCTTTATTTGAGGAGAAGAGATGCATGCGTCCATGGTCTAAATTACAAACTCTTTTCGTCAGAATACCAAAACTACCCCTTATATCCACTATATGTTTGGTTGTCCATAAATGAAATAAAAAATTCAAAAAATTTTGAATCTGAAAATATAAATGGACTTATTGTCAAGACTAGTAGGGTTCGTGAACCTCTTATTAATCAAAAGCGGTATAGGTTAGATGGTCTCTACTGATTGGGAGTTGTCACCTAGTCTAGGATTCATCGATCACCAATTAAAATTGAAATGATCCTATCCGAACTGTCTAACCACGGGTTAGGACTCGTGCTAAGTTGCAGTCCGAGGAAAGAGTTAGGTACTTCTATCCATCCGGTAAAATTCAGACTTTAACCCTAGATTTGATGCATAAGTTATTGATTGGGTCGAGTTTAGAGTAAATACATGTAGCATAATCATACATACATTGAAAAGAAAACATGACCAATAATGAAAAGGGGGTGTTCAAATCTACATACATATATCCAACTACTTTGCATGGTTAGTATACGAAAAATAAAGCAGAGACATGCCAAATAATGGAAAACAATGATGAAGCGGGGCTTATCACTCACCTCATGAAGCATGATGTAAGCGAAATTGAACATGTTGTCAAGGGTCATTTGCATAACATAGAAAAATTCTAGCAATTTTTTGAAAGGAAAGATGCAACATACAAATATGTTGAAAAGGAAGTGATAACAACGAGAGAATCTATCAATGAAAAATTGAAAGAATTACAAAAATTCAATAAAATTAGATTAAGTAGAGGGCATCAAAATGAACAATTTCCAGAGAGAAAAGTTTTTCGATAAAACCTCAGGAAAATGCATTTAGCAGGTCTGTAATCTGAGATTCCATTGAAATAAAATTTGAGATTTGTATTGGTCAGCAAGGGAAAAAATATGATAAAAATAATAAATAAAAATTAAAAAAAGTACAGTATCTAGATTAAAATATAATCTACAACTTTGAAGAAGGACATGTTTTGAAAATACCTAAAGTAATGTAACTGACTACACTTCACTACTGCCCTATTGAGGATAGCAGTGAGTTATGTGAAAGAAAATAAATACGGAACGATTCATGGAGATCAATGAGCATGCACGATAAACACTACAAAGACATGTTTTAGACATACATGAATCCATGGCTGAAGAATAAGAACTTCTCAAAGTCTTCTTGTATGCTCCTCGTACAACACGATCAATGTTGGTTTGGTCTACCCTCTTTTCCTTTTGCTTTAGGTCATTGGCCTCACTTAATGGGTCAGTGATAACTATATATAGGGGTGAGGGTAGGGACCAACCCTACAATAAGATTAGGGTTTCCTCCCCATTAAGGAAACAATACCTTAGGTCCACACATAATAATAAATATTTCATACCATTAAGGTGTGCTAATAGAATCCAATATCTCCATAGAGATCACTTACCAATAATATTGGATTCTTTCTGTTTACTCCATCTTTAGTCAACACTACTAAACCGATTTTGGAAACAAATCCTTGACTATGCTAGCCCACCTAATTGAAAATCTTACAATCTCCCACTTGGATAGCATATGTCACAAGTTTTAGATTTTAAAATTTATTTAAAACGACTCTCCGGTTTAGATAAACTGAATATGACCACAAACAAAATAGTGTCGAATGGATTGCATCCTAAACCAAATGCCTTAGTCCGAATGAGAATTACAAAACACCCAACCGTATTGATCATCACATCTAAAGCGATATGAAACCACACACGTCAAAGTGCTCATAACATCACCAACTTGGGTTGAACAGTATGAAAGTGTAGTATGGAAATAACATGCAATAGTGATCATTATGTCTATTTCCAAATTAGTCCTGGCTCGAAAACCAAATGAGCCATATGAGACAGATACCGAAGGTCTCATTAACTATAAGCGTCTCCCAAACACTCAAGCTTCAATCAAAGAAGTTCATTGGGACTGGGTCCGGATGTCCCACAACACTAGCACCAAACTTCAATCAAACAAGGCTTTGCTAACGACTGGATATGTGTGTATTAACTGGAACCTCAGATACCGAATGAGGTAAATACACCACATATAACCTCAATTTTCTATAGGAGGCAAATAAATAAGTGTATACACATAAACAAATGGCCATAAAGATGCATATATATTCTTAAGAACAATAATAATGCATCATATATATAAAATAAAATTGAAAGTCAAATGCGAACATATTGAGAAAAACTCCCCCTAATAAAATGCATCAAAAGAACTAACAAGTCCCATATTAGTGACATGTTCTTGAAAAAATTTTGGAGTCAAGCCCTTAGTAAGAGGATCTGCAATCATGTTTTCTGTAGCAATCTGTTCCATTGTAATCTGTGACTCTTGAACTTTCTCTCTCACCAAAAAATACTTAATGTCAATGTGTTTAGAACCTGAAGTACTTTTACTGTTATGAGAGAAACGAACTGCAGCGGAGTTATCACAGAACATCCTCAATGGTTTAGATATAGAGTCAACAATCTGTAGCTCTGAGATAAAATTCCTTAACCATAAAGCTTGAACAGTGGCTTCATAACACGCCACATACTCAGCTTGCATAGTAGAAGATGTAGTGAGTGTCTGCTTGACACTCTTCCAAGATATAGCCTCACCTGCCATCACAAAAACATATCCAGAAGTAGACTTGAGGTCATCTAGACATCCAGTAAAATCTGCGTCAGTGTAACCGACTACATCAAGTGAATCGGTTCTTCTATAAGTAAGCATAAAATCCTTAGTATCCTGTAAATATCTCATGACTTTCTTAGCAGCTACCCAATGCGCTTCACCGGGGTTGCTCAAATATCTCTCAAGTATACTAATAATATAGGCAATGTCAGGCCGTGTACAAACTTGAGCATACATCAAACTACCAACAGCATATGCATAAGGTATGTTCTTCATCTGATTGTATGCCAATTCTGTCTATGGACATTGAGACTTGCCAAATTTGTCCCCTTTTGCAACTGGAGCCTTACTAGGGGAACATGCTAACATATTAAAACTTTTTAATACCCTCTTAATGGAACCTTTCTGAGACAAACCAAGAACGCCACAAGACCTATCACGATGGATCTCAATGCCCAAAACATAAGAAGCCTCACTAAGATCCTTCATATCAAAGTGACTTGATAATAATCGTTTTGTCTCATGCAAAAGATCAAAATTATTGCTGGCAAGAAGAATATCATCAACATAAAGCACAAGGAAAATGAACTTACTCCCACTGATCTTTAGATAAATACACTGGTCCACAAGATTTTCTTTGAAACCACAAGTGACAACTTCATCGAACTTAAGATACCACTGTTTAGATGCTTGTTTCAAACCATAAATAGATTTCTTGAGTTTGCACACAAGGTGTTCTGTATCAACTTGCCTGAAGCCAAGGGGTTGTTGCATGTAAACATCTTCTTCAAGATCTCCATTTAGGAAAGCTGTTTTGACATCCATTTGATGAAGTTTCAAATTAAAATGTGCTACTGAAGCCATAATGATTCTAAAAGAATCTTTTGTCGAGACTGGTGAGAATTTTTCCTTGTTATCTATGCCCTCTCTTTGACTGAATCCTTTTGCTACAAGTCTGGCCTTGTAACGCTCAATTTCACCTTTAGAATTCTGTTTGGTCTTGAAAATCCATTTACAGCCAATCGGTCTACATCCTTTTGGTAATTCAACTAAATCTCAAATATCATTAACAGACATAGAATTCAATTCATCTTGTATGGCAACCATCCACATTGATGAATTGGGATCATTGGCAGCCTAGACAAAACTGATTGGATCTAAATCCAAAGTAATGTCAAATTCATGTTCTTGTAAATAAACAACATAGTCATCAGATATGGCAGGCCTATGAGTTCTCTCTGATTTTCTCAAGGGAACATCAGTAGCAATATGATCCTGAATCTCATCAACAACAGGGGGTGCAGGCTCAACCACTATAGGTTGCATAGGTTCTTGAGTGGGGACATTCAGTTGTTCAATGTGAGGCTGTAATACAGTAGACGGCAGTGTCACAGGCATAGGTACAAGAACACGTTCCTCCTAAAAAACAAAGTTACTTGGTTGAGCAGACTGAAAATCTAAATCATCCTCAAAGAAAACTGCCCGATTTGATTCCACTACTCTAGTAGAATGTGTAGGACAATAGAATCTATATCCTCTTGATCTTTCAAATAACCGATAAAATGACCATTAATGGTCCTTAGATCAAGCTTCCTCATCTGAGGATTGTAAGGCCTCACCTCTGCAGCACATCCCCATATATGAAAATGAGATAAATTTGGCTTCTTACCAGTCCACAATTCATAGGGAGTTCTGGGAACAGACTTACTAGACACTTTATTCAAAATATATACTACTATTTTCAAAGCATCACCCCATAAGAAATCAGGTAAAGTTGAATTACTTATCATGCTTCTCGCCATATCCATAAGGGTACGGTTTCTCATTTCAGCCACCCCATTCTGCTTAGGTGAACCAGGCATAGTGTACTGAGCGTCAATACCACATTCTTGTAAGAATCTGATAAATGGTCCAGGGTTACGCTCAGTCTCATCATATCTACCATAAAACTCTCCACCTCGATCAGATCTCACACTTTTTATCTTCTTTTCCCTTTTAAGTTCTACCTCTGCTTTAAAAACTTTACAAGCATCTAAGGATTCAGATTTTTCTTAAATAAGGTAAATAAAATCAAAACGGGAAAAATCATCTATGAAAGTAATAAAATGTCTGTATCCACCCATGGTAGTAGGAGTGAATGGACCACAAATATCAGTATGAATCAGCTCCAATGCTTCATCCTTCCTGGTTGCACATTTCTTTTAGCTCTAATGCGTTGCCCCCTTAATGCAATCAGTACAAATTTCAAAATCTAAAAAATCCAATTGAGGAAATGTACCATCCTTAATCAATCGTTCTATCCTCTGTTTAGAAATATGTCCTAAACGTTTATGCCACAACATAGAAGAATTTTCATCCAATCTAGCACGTTTAGGATTTGTAACCACATAATTTACAACAGAAGAAGTGTTGGCATATTTGGAAGAACTAATATCCAAATCAAATTTATAAAGACCATCACATAACAAGGCAGATCCAACCATAAGAGAACCAGAATAGAGAGTAAGTTTCTCATTGCCAATATTAAAAGTGTAACCAAAGTTTAGATACCGAAACAAGTTTTTTCGTCTAAACGACAGTACATAAACCACATTATTCAAATTCAAAACAAAACCAGTGGATAAAAGTAATCTAACTACTCTTATAAATTCAACTTTGGTCTTCTCTCCATTTCCCATGTAGATCATCATCTCTCCCTCACTTGGTTTCCTCCTGCTTCTTAATTCCTGCAAACAATTAGTGATGTGAATAGTTACTCCAGTATCAATCCACCACGAATCAGGGGAAACATCTACAAGATTGGATTCAAGACACACTAAAGCTAAAGATGTACTTTTCTTTTCAAATCATTTCTTATAGCCATAGCAATATGTTTTCATATGTCCATCCTTTTTGCAGAAGAAACACTTTCCCTTAAAAGCCTTAGTCTTTGGTTTTAGATTCTGATCGGTTTTCTGTTCTATTTTGCCTGATTTTTCATGCTTGTTGCCTTTTCAATTTTTCTTGAATTTCTTCTTACCCCCATTATTGGAAACAAAATAAGCAGAATTAAAGTTTTCCTTCTTCTTTCTTTCCTCTTCCTGTACCAATATGGAAGTCATGTCCTCAAGATTCCACTCTAATTTTTGTGCATTATAGGAGGTCTTAAGAGTATTAAACGCTGATGGAAGTGATTGCATAATTTGCCACACAAGGAAAGAATCAGATATCTTCACTTCCATCTTGCCCAACGTGACAGCATAATTGGTCATTTTCATAATGTGATCACGTACTCCACTTGTGCCATCATATCGAGTGGATGAGAACCACTCCAAATATGTTCCCTTCTCAGCCTTATCAAATTTGATAAACTTTGTATTAACAGCTGCAAGAGAATCCTTAGCATTTTCTTTCGAAGGCACACTCTTTTTAATGGTCTTGTCTATAGTATGCTTCATAACAATCAGGCATAATCTGTTGGACTCCTCTCACTTTTCATAAAGTGCTTTTGCAGTAGCATCACTCTCAGTTGTGGACTCTGGGGGTTTATCAATTCTTAGGACATAATCGAGTCTCATAATGGCAAGAGACATAGTGAGAGAGTCTATCCACTCCTCAAAATTGGAACCATTCAGGACTTTGATGGAAGATAATTGGGAAGTCATAGCTGGTAATAATAATTATCAAAATTTTACCAAAACATACAATATGCAATAACCAAAAGCATATCAACATCCCAATAATATAATGAAAACTGACTAATTAGGGCTTATTAATCAGATTTATCCCAGTACCAATTTTAACAACTGTATGAAAAACACAAACTGGGAAAAGATCTAGCATCATTGAGGTCACACCTGTGGTGGCAAGATCGATCAACATACAGTGAAATCTTTCACATGTAAGGCGAGACGCCAAAAAATAACACCATATTGTAGATTCCGTCACCTGTGATAGTAAGACAAGAACCTCTAAAATAGTGAAGCTCAAAACGTCACTCTCACACCATCAAGTAAAACCGACCAAACGAAGACTCACCTATATTGGCAAGAGCACATCGTTTACCATATGGCTTTCTTGACTGGAATCCATCCGGATGGTCTATAGTGATTCTGCATTTTTAGGAATTAGCCCACTAAGTGGAAGTCTAATCTCTAAAATTACGAAAACTCTATAGAGAAGGATTGCTACTGTATGCCCATTATATTTTAATTATGTACATCTTTTTTTTTATTATTGAAAAGATGTACATAATGATTGTACCCTCAAAAACAATAATAATAAAAAAAAGAAAAAAAAAACTCGTACGTATCCAAAAAGGAAACAAAAAACAGTAAAGTTAAAAAACTCTCTTTCTCTCTTTCTCTTTCTCAAAAGGGTTGATGTGACATGACATATGGTGAGAACTGAAAGCTTGTAAGCTTGTCACAACTTGGAGTTCACTTCACTGTTAGCATCGGCTCACCGACCACCAAATAATATATTAATTAATTAATATATTTTTTTTAGGTTAAAGGATATCCTCCATTGTCAGTAGAGGAAACCACGAGCATAGTCCTCCATGATGACCACATCTTCAATATGAATCGTCCTCAACCAGAACCCACTCCGCTTTGTTTGGAAGAGAGAGAAACATAACAATCCCCTTTCAAACTTGGAGAATAGGATCAGTACTAGAACCATGCGGCGTTATGCATCACTGACTGTCCTTAACTTTCAGGTACAGAGATTCACAACCGTGATGCACTGCCACGACAGTACTTAACTTGGTAAAGGGGATTCTGGCTCCAACATACCGAGAGTAAGAAAGAAATAAAATAGTAGATATCAAAATTATCCATTATTAAAATAATTTCTACCTAAAATATAAAATTCATTAAGCCATTGCTCAAGGAAAAGCTGTACAAAATTCAGCCTAAAAGTAGGAACCATCTATCGTATGTTCCCAAAACGAACACAGAAGCTTAGAAGTAGCCCATTGATCCATCATGAACAGCCTCTGATACCATTGAAAGAAAATAAATACGGAAAGATTAATGGAGATCAATGAGCATACACGATAAACACTACAAAGACATATTTTAGACATACCTGAATCCATGGCTAAAGAATAAGAACTTCTCAAAGTCTTCTTGTATGCTCCTCTTACAACACGATCAATGTTGGTCTGGTCTACCCTCTTTTTCTTTTGCTTTAGGTCATTTGCCTCACTTAATGGGTCAGTGATAACTATATATAGGGGTGAGGGTAGGGACCAACCCTGCAATAAAATTAGGGTTTCCTCCCTATTAAGGAAACAATACCTTAAGTCCACACATAATAATAAATATTTCATACCATTAAGGTGTGCTAATAGAATCCAATATCTCCACAGAGATCACTTACCAATAATATTGGATTCTTTCTGCTTACTGCATCTTTAGTCAACACCACTAAACCGATTTTGAAAACAAATCTTTGACTGTGCTAGCCCACCTAATTGAAAATCTTACATTATGCTCAGTAAAAGCACAATAATTGTGGACACAAAACTCAGAATAGAGATCTATAAAAAAAAAAATTAATGAAAGAAGACTAATCCCTCTACAACTTTTGTGAAGAGTGTTTTGTGGTTGAAAGGTCGTATGCTCAAGTAGGATCAGTGCAAACTCAAAATAATGCATAGTACAACAACAATTCCTTACAACTCCCATATGAGAATCTATGTGGCTATGATTGAGGGTGTTGGATACCATAGATACCCATTTTTTTCACACGCCCCTGATACTGATGATTTATATAATGCGGGTAAGACTTATGCTTTCAATTAGAGGAGAACTCGACATTTCATTGACTTGGATACAACTTTAAACCCTAAATTAATCTAAAGTCCTGATCAGACCCAAAACCCTAATTCGGCATGAGACCTCTATATCGCCAAATCATGCTTGATCTAGTGGCATTTAATATTAGCATTTTATATACTGAAGAATTGATTCAAAGTACTCTCTAATGGTGTGGGAATTGTTTGAACAATGATTGTTGGAATACCCTCGATTTATATGCTAATAATAAATTTTTTTTGAGAAAAATGAGCTAAAAAACCACACCATTGGATAGTTTTCGGAAAGAAGATTTTGAGGATATATGGTGCGTGAAAATCAGACCGCATGATCACTCAAAATTGCTCCCGGAAGTTTGAAACATTTTACCCTAGAGACTGATGATGTTGCCAAGCTTGGCGGGCTCGTCAGTGTGCTCACGGGCCAGCAAGTGCACTCGTGGACTGCCAGTCCCGACAAGACCCATGAGAATTCCCCAATATTACCAAATTGTCATTCCCCTATGTTCTTATGATTTAAAGCCATTTGCTCCATTCCCAAGAGGAAGATTCCAAGAGCTGGGGAGCTCTAGATTTTAAGGAAAATCCTCTCGTCTCTCCCTACTGGTTCCTCTCTCCTACCTTTGCCAAAGATTCCCTCATATTCTCTTAGATTCTCTTACCTTGATTAATGTGCCAAAATCTGTAAAAAGTAAAAATCTAAAAAACCCTAAAAAATCCCAAAAACTCCTAAAACCATTAGGAAGCCTTAGGAGCCCCCACCTATAGATTCCCTTGCCTTGGTTCTCTTTGCCCAATAACTTCAAAAATCTTAAAAATCTGGAAAATCTCCCTACCTTTAGGAAGCCCTAGATTTCTATACTGGTATAAAGTCCCAAAAAAGTTTCATATTCTATAGATTTTCTAAGATTCCTCCAGATTCTTGTGGGTTCTCAAAACTCTGCTAAAAAAAAATCCAAAAAATTCTCAAAATTTTTGAAAGGTCATAAGAAGACCAAATTCTCTAAAAAAGGAAAGCTGATGGGCAAATCCACCTCCACCTAAGCCGGGGGACACTCACATCCAAGAGAAGTAGAAGTTTCATTAGGGTGTGATCTCTTTCCTTGCTTAGAGAGAGATTTGAGTCTATTTATGAGTAGTGTATATTTTCAAAGGATATCGACAATTAATATATTTGTCGCATGTGTTTCTAAAGTCTTCTAGGTGTTCTAGTGTCCTAGTGTCATAGTGTGTGTCTAGGTACATTCCTTGGGTGTCAAGGTATGAGACTTGGTAAAAGATTTATAGAATCCCTACAAAATCGTAGGACCGACAGAATATGCTCTCTGGCTAGCATAATTGGAATTTAGCAACGTCATCCTGGGTGCAAATGTCGTCCACTAGAGAGCACCTAGAATCGGCCTAGGTCAGTACAACTCGGGCTTGAGTTAACTTAGGGGGTCTAGTCCAATTTAGTTTTGACTTAATTTGGGATCGGTCTATGGTTCATTGGTTGATCTTGCTTAAATTTAGGCATGTCAAAGCTACTAACAACATTTTTGAAAAATTTTTGTTCAATTTTAACAATCCTATGCCAGCATAGAAGCAAAAAAGTATACTGCCTTGGCTTGAGAGAGGATCTCGACAATAAATACATGAACCATTCGTGTCTTAATGGTTCTTAACTTATCATTGCATAGCCCTTCCAGGGGTGACAAAATGTGGTGTCTACACATGTGTTTATCTCTCTACTCAAATTAAAAAAAAATATATATATATATATATATATTTCTCTTCTATTCCTTTCCTGATGGCCAAACATGGCCTCAAGTGTCAAATCGATTTGGATCCAATTTTTTGTTTCATTCAAAATTTATATCACCCTCTTCTATTTTACATTTACTAAAATCCTCCTACTCAAACTTTCACATTTAATTCATCCAAAAAATAAGCTTCTACCTCTCGTTCTCCCCCAGATACCTAAAACAATCTAAAGTATCCTTTTTTTTCTCATTCTTTTTTATTTTTATTCAATTTTTAACTACCAATGCCATTTATTCAATTTAATTAACAAAAGAGGGACATGCTTCTTCTTCTGCTGCTTCTTTTGCCATCACATACCACTAGCAATTTACCCAATACCAATGGAGAATTGTACATGCAATCCCGCATAGTACTTAGTTTTGTTTCCTTGGTCTTCAAATTTTGTAGAAGTTCAATTCGCTTCCACAATGTTGCAGTTCTCTTTGGGTAAGAATTAATAAAAGTAATGGGAGAGAGTTTCCATGCTACCAATGTGGGAAGGAAACTTTACACTACCACTAATTATGATCTAAAAATGGTATCAATCCATGTGAGACCCATATTTTCAATATAGATAAAAAAAAATAAAGAAAAAAAACCTATGTATAGGGCCCACAATTTTTATGAGAAATCATGAGAAAGAAGAATATGCACGTATGCAGTGTACCACTATTTTTCCATTAATTAAATATGGGGAAAAGAATGCTCCCTAGTTGTGCAACCCCTATGCCCAGACACAGAGGGTAGTCAAATGATGCCCCCACCCCCACCCCCACCCCCTACTAATGCCCATGTGCACCCCCTCATTGGCCCCATACTGGCACAGGAGCCACGCGACTAGGAAGCGTTCTTTTCCTCAATAGAATATTTTGCAAGGTTTTGTGTTGGAAAATTTGGGAAGAACTACTATGTCACTTATTTTGCAAGGTAGGACACATCAGTCTTCATATGAGTTTCTCTCTCTTTTTTTTGCTAACAAAGAAACCATCAAACTTGCCCAATTTTATGATTCAGGCCCAAGGGTAATCCCAGTTACACGCAATCACACCTAAATTGTATAACAGATTAATCGTGTGGAGGCTCGTATGGAAGACATCTATTAACGCACAATGCCTATAGACCAGTGAAGCTACACCTAGGGTGTTTATGTGAGTACGGGTGTCCATCGGTTCGGAACCATATATCCAATCCAATTTGGTTTTGGTTCCAAAGAGTGTTGGCATGATCCAAAATGGGACCAGATCCCGTCTCGGTTATGAAAATCGATACTTGTACCAAACCTGTCCAGTTTTGGTACGGTTCGGGTTCGTAATTGGATTTTCTATTTGGTCCTTATTTGGTTTTAGTATCCATTTTTAAATTCAGTTCTGCTATGATGCAGTAGAAAAAATACAAATGCTCATTCACTAGGTTGTTGGTCCTCCCATACAAAAGAATGAATAAAAAATCACGAGTCAATAGACATGTTTCCATGTCATTAACATCCACTAATGATCCTGAACAATCAATCATCTATTGACCTTCTAATATTGTTAATTTCACAACTTTAAAATATTATAACTCTATAAGATGGTTTCAGTGGTTAATTACATCAGGTTTCCATTTAAGTTACATCAAGTTTTTAGTTTCTAAAATGAAAACAAAAAAGAATGAATAAAAAATCACGAGTCACTAGACTTGTTTCCATGTTATTAACATCCACTAATGATCCTGAACAATCAATCATCTATTGACCTTCTAATATTGTCAATTTCACTACTTTAAAATATTATTACTTTATAAGATGGTTTCATTGATTAATTACGTCAAGTTTCTATTTAAGTTACATCAAGTTTTTAGTTTCTTTAATGAAAAAAAAAGTTACATTAATTTATTTGGTACGATTTTGGTTAGAATCATCAATTCTTGGCATAGATCAAGATCCAAACTGTACCAAATTATAAGCACTCACTTTAGATCTAGGATGCAACCATATTATAATTGGTT
The DNA here is from genome assembly GCF_013358625.1 of Macadamia integrifolia. Taxonomy (NCBI): domain Eukaryota; kingdom Viridiplantae; phylum Streptophyta; class Magnoliopsida; order Proteales; family Proteaceae; genus Macadamia; species Macadamia integrifolia. The sequence goes on along the minus strand of NW_024870558.1, from coordinate 77,180 downwards.
GGTTTTGATTTAGGGTATTCAATCCAGGATATAACCATATTATAATTGGTTGGTTTCAATTTAGGGTATAGATCAAGATCAAGATTGTACCAAATTATAAACATTCATTTCAGATCCAGGATGTAACCATATTGGTTTCGATTTAGGTTATTCAATTAAACTGGATTCGATTTTCGGTTGTGGTTTCAATTGACACCCTTACATGTGATTCTCTCTCTCTCTCTCTCTCTCTCTCTCTCTCTCCATAGTATCTAAAGGACAAATGAGTTCTTCCTTTTTCCTAATTTGTGAAAATTTTCCACTTTGAATAAGAAATTGCAGGTTTAATTAAATATCAAAAAATTACGATAAGTTAAGTTTTACCAAAAAAAAAAAAAGGATAAGATAAGAACAGGGGTAATGGCAGAGCACTCATGGTCACAGGCATCAATTAGGAGAAGACATGATAATTTTTTTTAAGAAGAAAGAACACTACCTGCTAGAACAAGCACAAGCCTAGACACAATAGGCATGGAAAGACCGTGCTGCCCCCACACTGAAGATGCTATGTACGCCTTCCCATTGGTCCACATGGTGACGTGAACCTATTCCAATAGCGTAGCATTCTCTTATCCTTTTCTATACTATAATTTTTATTTTTGGCAAGCCTTTTTTTTTTTTTACTATGATGAAGTCATACTGAGTGTGTAACTATGTATATGAATGTGACATTATTACTCTAGTTTTGCTATCTGTCGAGACATGTAAATTGCATACAAATAACTCCCGTCAATATGCATGTAAGAGTCCATTGCAAAATAGACAGTACTCCCTTGCAGTGATGGATGAATGCCAAAAAATAGCTTCCTCATTAAAACTTCTATGGAGAATGAAGAAGAAGATAGTGGAGGGGTAAGGTGAGGGGTGTAACACTTGGGATGGTTTCCTCATCATGCATTATGTAGAGGGGGAAAAAAAAAGAAAAAAAGGAAGTGGCTCACACTTTTGTTGTTAAATGAAATTAAACAATAATGATAGTTAGAAGTTGGGTAATATACAAAAGAGGGGGGAAGGGGGAGGGGGGAGGGGGGAAGAGGGATAATTTGGGTATTTTCAAGGAGGGACAACTACAGTGGCTTTCCCTGTAGTTTACCCCAATATCAGAACTATCCTTCATAATTTTTTTTTGGGGCATTGTTGCTGCCGTAAATCCGTATGAGCTGATCCTGCACAAGCATAGACTGCAGAGGCCCAGAGCTTTGTCCAGGGTTAGTCCTCCGACGCTCAAGTTAGAGATCGGCCACACAGTTTTTTTACAGGAATAATTATGGGTTTTGATGCTTACCTTTTTCCTCCTCTCCGTCCCTCTCTTATAACCCTTAGGGTTTAGGGTTTCTCTTTTCCTTGGAGGACTCCTCCTCGGGTCCGCCTCCTTTCTTTTTCGAGTCCTACTCAGATACGTCATATCCCCTTCGCGGGGAATATTCTCTTTACGCAGTTGACGGAGTCGGAGTCCTTGCAGCCTCTATCAGGTGGGCGACACGTGTCCAGGTGGGTGACACATGTCCTTACCTTATGGGGCAATCAATTTGGCCGTATCAGGAGCCTCCTTACTCTCACCAGAGGCTTTTCCTGTGGGAGTAACCAAGTTTTTCATCATCATTTATTTTTTTTCGTTCATGCGTCCCTTCGGCCTTATTCTTTCGGCTTCGACCTTAGTCTTGCTTGAGACCGAGACCTTCGATCAGGTCAGCTTGGCCTGAGCTCCCAACTGAGGTAGGGACCTTCGGTCAGGTCCGCTCGGCTTTAGCCTGAGCTCCCAACCGAGGTTGTGACTTTCGGTCAGGTCCGCTCGGCTTTGGCCTGAGCTCCCAACCGAGGTTAAGACCTTCGGTCAGGTCAGCTCGGCCTTAGCCTGAGCTCCCAACCGAGGCTGTGACCTTCGATCAGGTCCGCTCAGCTTTGGCCTAAGCTCCCAACCGAGGTTAAGACCTTCGGTCAGGTCAGCTCGACCTCGGCCTGACCTCCCAACCAAGGTAGGGACCTTCGGTCAGGTCTGCTTGGCGTTGTGACCTTCGGTCAGGTCCGTTCGGCTTTGGCCTGAGCTCCCAACCGAGGTAGGGACCTTTGGCTAGGTCCGCTCGACTTTGAACCGAGCCCCCAACTGAGGTGAGTACCTTCGGTAAGGTCCACTCGGCCTTAGCCTGAGCTCCCAACCAAGGTATAGACCTTCGATCAGGTCTGCTTAGCTTGGCCTGAGCTCCCAACTGAGGTATGGACCTTCGGTCAGGTCCGCTCGGCTTTGGCCTGAGCTCAGAACCGAGGTTAACACCTTCAGTCAGGTCAGCTCGGCCTCAGCCTGAGCTCCCAACCGAGGTAGGGACCTTCGGTCAGGTCCGCTCGGCCTTAGGCTGAGCTCCCAAGCGAGGTTGTGACCTTCGGCCAGGTCCTCTCGGCCTTGGCCAGAGCCCCCAACCGAGGCGAGGACCTTCGGTCAGGTCCGTTCAGCTTTGGCCTGAGCTCCCAACCGAGGTATGGACCTTCGGTCAGGTCCGCTCGGCTTGGCCTGAGCTTCCAACCGAGGTTAACACCTACGATCAGGTCAGCTCGGCCTCGGCCTAAGCTCCCAACCAAAGTAGGGACCTTCGGTCAGGTCCGCTCGGCTTTGGCCTGAGCTCATAACTGAGCTTAAGACCTTCGGTCAGGTCAGCTCGGCCTCAACCTGAGCTCCCAACCGAGGTAGGGACCTTCGGTCAGGTTCGCTCAGCCTTAGCCTGAGCTCCCAATGGAGGTTGTGACCTTCGGTCAGGTCCACTCGGCCTTGGCCAAAGCCCCCAACCGAGGCGAGGACCTTTGGTCAGGTCCGCTGGCCTTGGCCTGAGCTTCCAATCGAGGTTAAGACCTTCGGTCAGGTCAGCTCGGCCTTGACCTGAGCTCCCAACCAAGGTAGGGACCTTCGGTCAGGTCCACTTGGCCTTGGCCAGATCCCCCAACCGAGGTTGTGGCCTTCGGTCAGGTCCGTTTGGCCTTGGCCAGAGCTCCCAATCGAGGTTGTGACCTTCGATCAGGTTCGCTCGGCTTTGGCCTGAGCTCCCAACTGAGTATGGACCTTCGGTCAAGTCCGCTCGGCTTTGGCCTGAGCCTTCAACCGAGGTGAGGACCTTCGGTCAAGTCCGCTCGGCCTTGGCCTAAGCTCCCAACCATGGTATGGACCTTCGGTCAGGTCCGCTCGGCTTGGCCTGAGCTCCCAACCGAGGTAAAGACCTTCGGTCAGGTCAGCTTGGCCTCGGCCTGAGCTCCCAACCGAGGTAGGGACTTTCGGTCAGGTCTGCTAGGCTTTGGCCTGAGCTCCCAACCGTGGTATGGACCTTCGGTCAAGTCGCTTTGACGCAGATCTCGAGGGGTGGTAATTGTTGACGTGACGGTGCCATTAATGCTTGGGTTATCATATCATTTCTCTTTTATTTATAAAGTGTGGGGGTCCATTTGTGGGCCGCTTTCATTTTTTCCTCAGAGAGCCTTCCTTTGGCCTAGGTGTCCCTTTTCCTTTAGCACTTCGTCTTCACCAAAAGTAAGTACCATGTCTTCTTCATTCGGGTATAGTCCCTCGTCCTCCGAGAGGATAAAGTCTCACCGTAGGTATCGGAGTCCAGGGGGTCCGAGGGATGTCCTCGAACTCTTCCCCCGATTCACCCTCTTCTCGCGACTCATCGTCCACGACCTCACCGTCTGGGTCCAAAGGTGGCTCAAACGGTGAGGGATTCAGGGAGAGAGTGCTTGAATCCCGAGCCCAAACCTAGGACCCCCTCGAGGTGGAGGGCTTGCACATCGTCTCCACCAGGGATGAGCTAGAGCTGGGGGAGCTAAGGGCCTCCTTCAGTATCTCAGATGCTTTCGAGCTCTGGCTACCAAAACCGATCGACCGAGCCAGCTATCGGAACTCCGAAGAGTTATGCCTATATAAGGAGGCATTTAAGGTTGGCCTTCGGCTTCCCTTCCATCCTTTCTTCGCCCATGTGTTTCGGCACTACGGGATTTATCCGACCCAGCTGACGCCAAACGGATGGCGGCAACTGCTTAGCTTCATCGTCCTTTTCTCTAGGTGCCAAAGGCCTCTCTCCCTCCCTCTCTTCGTCAATTGCTTCCTTCTTCAGGCCTGCAAGGGGCTTTCGGGTTGGTACTACTTCAGCCCTCGAAAAGACCTTCGGCTGCTGAACGGTTACCCAACGTCGATCCACGGGTGGAAGGAGAAATTCTTCTTCGTGAGGTCATCCGAGGGGGTGCCCTTTGGCACCTTCTGGGATATCCCCGATCTGAGGATGGTGAACTCTGCCCCTACCCTTCTTGGGACAAACGCAGAGTCGATGGCGATGGTGAAGCGTCAAGACATCTGCCCTCCGATTGAGTCCGACAGCCTTAAGTCCTACACCATTTTGTTCAGATTCGGGCTTAGCCCGGGTGAGTTAGGCCAGCCCAAGTTTATTTGCCTTGGGTACTTGTGTTTCATACTAACTCCCTTCATCTTCATGCAGTCCAAATCTCCAGGGAAGAGGCTAGGGCTGCAGCTGCGAAGAGGCAAGTCCAAATAAGGGAGGCCAGGGCCCGGGATGCGCAGCAGCAGCAGGGGCTGAAGAAGAAAGGGAAGAAGAAGGGTCCTCCCTCCTCCGAAGCTCCCCCACCGAAGAAAAGGGCCAGGGCCGAAGGACCTAGTACCAAAGCGGTCCAGGCCCTCACCGCCCCGGGCCATAGCTTGTCTACCCAAGACTCCTCCCCCGTGGTAGATTTCAGAAGCCCGAGGGCTAGGAATGTTAGGGCCGAGGTTGGCTTTGTCCCTCGGTGGTCGATTAAAGAAGACGACACCTTGTCCGTCAGCCGTGTCGCTCCTGAGCTGGTACTGAAGGGCAGCCTCCCCTGAGATGCTGCCGAAGCACAACGACAAGGGACGGCGGCCATGATAACTAGCGCCTGCATCTTCATGGCAGAGGTAAGGTTCAGTCTTCCAAACCTTGATTTATGATCATCGTAACGTACTAACCATCGGTATCTTATGTAGGCCCAAAACCAAGTGGGTCAGCTGGCGATCCGGGCCGAAGCCATGGCCCGAGACCTCGAGGCTTCAGAACGTGAGAAGTCAGTCCTGGAGAATGAGCGTTCGGTTCTCCTCGAGAAGGTGGAGCACTTGGAAGTGGACCATCTTCGTAATCGCTAGGAATGCGATCAGAAGCTTGTGGAACTGGAGGTGCAGATAACGGTAAGGGTTCGGGAGGCCGAGACCCGAGGGGCTGAGATGTATAGGGCCTCTAAGGGCTTTTGGGAGGAGGTAAAACGTACCATCGCCCCTGGGTTCACAATGGGCGCTACTGAGGTCCGAGACTGGGTCCTCGAGCACTACCCAGAGGTCTCTTTCGAGTAGAGCGGGCTCATCTTTGAAGAAGAGTGTATTGAGGTAGCCCCAACAGCCACCGAGGTTGCCGATGCTGATGGCAAAGGCTGTAGCGAGGAAGGTGAGGTTCAGCTACAACGTGAGGTGCCTCTGACTTCTGGACACGATGGCTCCGATGGGGAGATCCTCCACCATACCGACGACGAGGCCGTGAATCCGACAGATGCCCCCTAAAGCCACTCTGCACCCTACCTCAGCCTTCGGGCCTTCTTTTTTCGTTATGTGAGCCTTCAGGCTATCCTCTCTTTTTTCTTTGTGATGTGAGCCTTCGGGCCTTTTTGTGTAATCTTGGCCTTCGAACCTTTTTTTAATGAATGAATATTTCCCTTTCTTCGAATACCTTTGCCTTTTACTTTTTTGCATTCTCTGATAAAGGATCTTTAGCCCGTAGGTAGGTGCAAGAAGGCCGAACCCTTCGACGGCCCTAGGATTAATAGGCCTTTACTCTAGTACGAGGCTTGGTTATGCTCCATCGGCTTTTCCGAGAGGTTTCCCACGTCCGAGGGCTGTGGACTTGAGGGATCATGAACAAGTAAGATTCGATTGGTGCCCCGGAACGAGGTAAGGACCCTCGGTTAGGTTTGCTCGGACTTGGCTGGAGCTCCCAACCGAGGCCGTGACCTTCGATCAGGTCAGCTCGGCCTTAGCCAGAGCCTTCAACCGAGGTAGGGATCCTCAGTTAGGTCAGCTCGGCCTCGGCCTGAGCCCCCAATCGAGGTGGTGACCTTTTGTCAGGTTTGCTCGGCCTTGGCCTGAGCTCCCAACCGAGGCGGTGACCTTCGGTCAGGTTTGCTCGGTCTTGGGCTGAGCTCCCTACCAAGGCGGTGACCTTCGGTCAGGTCTGCTCTGCCTTGGCCTGAGCTCCCAACCGAGGTGGTGACCTTCGACTGTATCCCTTCGGCAAAGCTAAAGCCACCAAATTGGAGAATTCCTATCAAATGCCGTAAACCAGCTTACATATTTTTAATAAACAAATTCCTCCAGAGAGCTTAGGATAAGGAGTTAAAACTTAAAAGGGCTCAACTTCAAAAAATTACAAAATGTGTGCTTACTACCTCACTACTACTACTGGTAGAATTTTCTTTAGTTGTTTGAGTTCCACGATCGGGTACCCTTTCTCCCCCTGTAGTCTCCAGGTGATAGGACCCTAGTCGTATTACTCTTGAGACTCTGTAAGGGCCTTCCCAATTTGGGGCTAGCTTTCCTTGATGCCTCGGGTCTGATACTTCTGCCCTTCTGAGGCGGAGGTCACCCATTCTGAACTCGTTCTTTCAGACTTTGGAGTTGTAGTGCCTCGCAACCCTCTGCTGGTAGGCGGTGATCCTTTCCTGCGAGGTGTCCCTGACTTTGCTCAAGAGGTCTAAATTAGCCCGAAGTCCTTTATCATTTTCTTCTTTATTGTAGTATTGAATCTGATGGGTTACGGCCCCTACCTCCACCGGAAGTACAGCTTTGGTGCTGTAAGTTAAAACGAAGGGTGTTTCTTCGGTGGCCGATCTCTTAGTTGTGCGGTAAGCCCATAGGATATTGTACAACTCATCTACCCATAACCCTTTGGCATCATCCAGTCTCTTTTTTATTCCTTAGAGTAGGGTACGGTTGGTTACCTCTGTCAGCCCGTTGGTCGCTGGATACCCGATAGATATTTTCCTATGGTCAATGCCGAGGGCATCACAAAACGAGCTGAAAGTCGGGTTGGGGAAATGAATTCCATTGTCCATCACCACTACCCAAGGGATTCCAAATTGATAGACTATCGCTCTCTGGAAGAAGTTCCTTACATTCTTTTCAGATATCGTCGCCAGCGATTCGGCCTCTGCCCATTTCGTAAAGTAGTCTACCGCCACCACTACAAACTTCCTTTGTCTCGTGGCCAGGGGGAATGGGCCCAGGATGTCCATTCCCCACATGGCGAATGGTATCGGGCTTGATAGGGACGAGAGCTCAGTAGAGTGCTGCCTAGGGACGAGGGCGAACATCTGGCACTTGATGCACTTCCTGACTAACGATTTCGCGTCCTTCCTCATTGTCGTCCAGAACAGGCCCTGCCTCAGCACTCTATGTGCCAAGGCCCAGGCTCCCAGGTGTTGGCCGCATATCCCTTGATGCACTTCTCGGAGTGCATACTAGCCATCGGCGGGGTCCAGACACTTGAGGTACGGCACGGTGAACCCTATTTTGTATAGTGTCTCGTCCTTCAGAAGGAAGCGTGCTGACCTCATTCATACTTTTCTTGCCTCGTCCCTATTCTCTGGGAGCTTTCCTTCCTTGAGGTATTCGGTTATGGCATCCATCCAACTATGGCCGTGTTCGCCTACAGGTAATACCTCTTGGGGTCTTTCGGTACTCGGTTGTGGTAGCACTTCAAAATACACCGATCGTCCAAGATCTATAAAGTCGGAGGTGGCCAACTGCGACAGTGCGTCTACACTAGCATTCTCTTCTCGTGGCACCTGCCTTACCTCAAATTCCTTGAAGGAAATTATTCTTTCTCGCACTGTCTTCAAGTACCCAACGATCCTTTGTTCTTTGGCTTCGTCGTCTCCATTCACCTGTCGTACCACAAGCTATGAATCACTATGCACCACCAGATCCTGTACCATCAAAGCCCGTGCCAGATTAATTCTGGCTATTAACGCTTTGTACTCTGCTTCGTTGTTGGAGGCATCAAAGTCAAACCGTAGGTCGTACTCGATATTGAAACCTCTGAGGCTAACCAATATAATCCCTGCATCGCTTCCTGCACTGTTGGAAGCACCATCCACGTACAACGCCCAAGCCTTTTCCTCTCGATCCTTAGAAGATTCCTGGGAATCTTCAGGGAGCGTCGTCTCGGCTATGAAGTCTGCGAGGGCCTGTGCTTTTATTGCGGTTCTCGGTTTGTACTGGATGTCAAATTCTCCCAACTCTATGGCCCAGTTTACCAGGCGACCAGACATATCCAGCCGCTGCAGTATCTTCTTCAGGGACTAGTCTGTGAGCACGTATACCGTATGCGATTGAAAATAGGGCCTCAGCTTTCTTACCGCTATTACCAGGGCGTATGCCACTTTCTCCGTCTTTCTATATCTTGTTTCGGCATCTAGCAGGGTTCGGCTGATGTAGTATATCGGCCGTTGCTGCCTTCCTTCTTCCTTCATCAGTACTGCACTTACAGCTACTGTTGATACAGCAAGGTACAATTGTAAGGTATCCTCGGCATTTGGCTTTGTCAGCAGTGGGGTGCGGTCAGGTACTCCTTTAGTTGTTCAAAGGACTTTTCGCATTCCTCCGTCCACTCAAACTTCTTGGATCCCTTCAAGGCTCTGAAGAAGGGGCGGCATCTGTCAGCTGACCGAGATAGGAATCGCCCTAGGGCGGCGACTATGCCGGTTAGCTCCTGGACTTGCTTCACATTCTGGGGTGACCTCATATCTCAAATGGCTTGTATTTTCACTGGGTTGGCTTCAATTCCCCTCTCCGAGACAATGAAGCCGAGGAACTTTCCCGAGGCTACTCCGAATGCACACTTTGCCGGGTTCAGCTTCATGCCGTACCGCCTCAGCACCTGGAATGTGTTGTTCCGCCTTCAGGCTTTTTACGAGCATATCATCCACGTACACCTACATGGTTTTTCCGATCATCCCCTTGAAGATTTTATTCACCAACCTTTGATAGGTGGCCCCTGCGTTTTTTAGCCCGAAAAGCATGACTTCATAGCAGTACAGTCCTCCCTCAGTCACGAAGGATGTTTTCGGGACATCAACCTCTGACATCTTGATCTGATTGTACCCCGAGTATGCATCCATGAAGCTCAGCGCCTCGTATCCTACAGTGGCATCAATGAGGAGGTCTATTTTCGACAGGGGATATGCGTCCTTCGGGCAGGCCTTGTTTAGGTCGGTGAAGTCGATGCAGATCCTCCACTTTCTATTTTCCTTCGGGACCATCACCACGTTGGATATCCACTCCGGGTATTGGATCTCGCGGATAAACTGGGCCTTCAACATATTCTTTACTTCTTCGTCTATTTTCTGCTCCCTTTCGGGGGTGAAAGTCCTCTTGTTCTGTTGTACCAGCTTCTTCGCCGGGTTAACATTCAGATGATGCTCTATTACCTCTCTATCTATTCCAGGCATGTCTGAAGCTGACCAGGCGAAGACGTCAGAGTTGTTTCGGAGGAATGAGACGATTTTTTCTCATTGTTGCCTTGGAATTGTAGCCACGATCTAGAATTGCTGAGCATTATCCCCCTCTTCAACCTCAACTTGTACTAGATTCTCAGCCGGTTCCCCCCATTGATAACTGGCATCATCGCGTAGATCTTCTATCTGGAGCGCCTCGCCTACCTTTTCTCTTCCCCACAAGGTAGTGTCGTAGCACCTCCGGGATGCCTCCTGATCGCCTCAACATTCCCCGACACCGTTCTTGGTTGGGAATTTCATCTCGAGATGGGGTGTGGAGACGACAACCTTTAGTAGGTTCAAACCAACCCTCCCTAGTGTGGCGTTGTATGCCGAGGTAATGCCTACTACTAGGAATTTGATCATGACTGTTACTTGGTGATCTCTGGTGCTGGCTCTTACTGGTAACTCAATCGATCCTTCCACTTTTACTGGGATGTTGGAGAATCCCTGCAACGGGTGTTTGACTTTCTTCAACTTTCCCTCGTCCAGGCCCATTTTCTGGAAAGCCTCAAGGAACAGGATATCAGCTGAACTGCCGTTATTCACTAAGATCCTCTTCACTCTGCAATCCGCTATGGTCATGGTGACTACCAGGGCATCGTCGTGCGGAGTGTGCACCCCTTCCAGATCGTCATCTGAGAAGTAAATAACCGTCCCCATCCTCGCCTTCTTGTTCGACCATTCAGCCACATCTACGCTTCTTGCATAGGCTTTTGCTTTCTTGGTCGAGACTAAACTTTCTCCAGCGGCTAGGCCTCCATAGATGGTCGCTATAACTCTAGTTGGCTCTTATTCTCATCCCGGAGGCGATGGTCAACTTCCTCGGGTGTCCGGTCCCTTCACAGTTCCTGATTGCCTCTGCGGGCTAGCCCGCTTCTTTCATAGCGGCCTCTACCATCTCTCCGACGGTTGTCCCTACGGTCATTACCGTCTTGGGCATCCTCCTTTTCACGGTCCACGAATCGGCCTAGATATCTTCTTTGGATCACTCCTTCTATTGCCCCCTTGAGGTGCCAACAATCTTCAGTGTTGTGGCCGTGGCCCCTGTGGAAGTGGCAATATCTATCCATATTACGTCTCTCGGGGTGCTGTCCCATCTTCCCTGGCCACTTCATGGCTCTGGCATCCGGGGAGTCCTTTATCTGCATCAGTACATCCGTTTGTCTCTGGTTCAGGGGTGCATATTTCTCAAACTTCCTTGGTGGACTGGGTGCCCGATCGCGCTCAGACTTTCGTCTTTTGCCTTCTTCGGAGGGTTTGTCGTCGCCCCTTGAGATCCTTTTCCTTCCTGTCTTCCTTTCAGCTTCTTCATCGACTTGAAGGGTTTCTTCCATCTGGATGTACTTATCGCACCGAGCTCTCAGCTCGGTCAGGTTCCTCGGTGTATGCTTCGCCAAAGACCTTTTTAGCTCCTTATCCTTGACGCCTCCCAGCAGGGCTGTGAACTCTTCTTTCGGGTCCAGACCTCTGATCATGATCTTCTCTTGTTGGAAGCGCTTCATGTAGTTCCGCAGTGATTCTCCTTCATGTTGCTTGACGTTGGTTAAGTTCAACATGGTCTTCTGGAGGGGTTGGCTACTGGAGAATCCCTTCACGAAGAAGTAACTTAGATCGCTGAAGCTGTGGATCGACTTCGTCAGAAAATAGTTGTACCATAGCCTTGCCGCTCCTCTGAACGTCAATGGCAGGGCACGGCACATGATGTTCTCTAAGACTCGATGGAACTGCATAGCGACCTTGAAGCCTTCCAGATGATCGACGGGGTCCCCAGACCCGTCGTAAGTGTCATACTTTGGTAGGCGAAAGCCGATCGGGAGCGGGTCCCTCATGACCTCATCAGCTAAAGCTGTGTCATTAGTGAGTTCTGGCTCACGAGCTCCTGTCTGGTTTTCTGCCACCTTCTTGATCTCATCTTTCAGGTCTAGGATCATTTGCTTCAACCCCGAGTCCTCGTGTCTCTGTTCGTCTCCTTGGCGTGGTTCCCCATGTATGGCCCCGGTGGCATGCCATGTCCTTCCCCTGGGTGCGGGACTTTCCCTCATTGCTCGTTTTCGAGGATTACGATCGGACCTTATTGATCCCGTACTGCTCCGGTCCTCGTCTCGAGCTCTCTTGGGATGGATATGGGGGCCTCGCGGTGCTCCGCCGGTCTTCTGAGAGACAGCTTTGGAGACCTCCTTTATTGCCTCGGCCATTCGGTCATATTTGTCCTAGAGGGCTTCGAACTGCTCCCTTGTGCTCCAGGAGGGGGCGGAGGATTACTATCTCCGGGCACCGAATATCCGACCGGACGTTGGTACCTCACGGAACTTTCCCAATCATCGTTCCCCCTTTCTCGTCCAATTTTTATCGAGGGAGGGAGCCCTCCTGAAGGTTCCTCCTCCCCCATGTTCATGTTCGATGCTGCTCTCGTCTTCTTACGATTGTAGGTTCTCCCCACCATTACTGTCGTTTTCCACAGACGGCGCCAATCTGTTGCTGCTGTAAATCCATATGAGCTGATCCTGCACAAGCATAGACGGCAGAGGCCCAGAGCTTTTTCCAGGGTTAGTCCTCCGACGCTCAAGTTAGAGATCGACTGCACAGTTTTTTTATAGGAGTAATGATGGGTTTTGATGCTTACCTTTTTCCTCCTCTCCGGCCCTCTCTTATAACCCTTAGGGTTTAAGGTTTCTCTTTTCCTTGGAGGACTCCTCCTCGGGTCTGCCTCCTTTCCTTTTCGAATCCTATTCGGATACGTCCTATCCCCTTCACGGGGAATATTCCTTTTACGCGGTTGACGGAGTCGGAGTCGAAGTCCTTGCAGCCTCTATCAGGTGGGCAACACGTGTCCAGGTGGGCGACACATGTCCTTACCCTATGGGGTAATCAATTTGGCCGTATCAGGCATTCATCCATCACTGCAAAAGAGAAAGAGAGGTATAAGTTTACCTTTTTAGGGGGATCAAATGTGAAAGTTTGAGTAGGGTAATTTTAGTAAATGTAAGTACATATAGGGGAGTGATAAAATTTTTCCATTGCCTAAACTCAAAATCTGTTAAAAGATTTAGTCTCACATCGATTCTGAGTGAGAAATTCTCTTTTTTCATATAGTTGTGAACACCTCCTCTTATTAGATCAGTACTTTGAGTTGAAAAGTTACCAAATTAGAACCCAATCAATTTGGTGTCCTTATTTGATTTGGTTTTTGTGTTTGATTTATTTGGCTTGTAAGTGATGAGCCAAATAGCGGCCATCCAGTCATGTCCTTACACGTGGCTAAATCCCTACAAAGATTAGATGTTTGACCTCTCACACGACTAACCTCTCAAGTTGCCCATCAGCATGGCCGACCTCTCAGGCCGCCCATCAGCTCAACCGACCTCTCGGACTACGGAAAGGACGATCTCAAGGATCACGAACGTCCAGCTCAATGATTCTTATTGCTAGCTCAGAAGATCTTTTATCTTGGGGCACTAGGATACGATCTCTCCAAGAGATCCATCCATGTACTGATTCTATTGAAAAGGTAAACTCATTCCTAATAGACTCTCCCAAGGGATCGCATTCTAAGAATAAACCACCTTCCAACAATGGTTCCACAACAGCCACACACCAACAATTCCCATCCATGCCCTATAAATATCCTGGTTAACCCCTAAAAGGGGGATCGATTTCTTATTGACAAGAGATTACCTGCTACGAGTTTTCCAACGTGGAAGATCACTAGGACAATTTTAACTGCAACAATATGTAATCTTGTTATTTCGGTAATATTCGATTTATCTGGTTTGTACACGATCTTGTTATTTCAGTTCTTGTTATTTCGGTAATATTCGATTTATCTGGTTTGTACACGATCTTGTTATTTCAGTTCAATTCAATTTGAGTAGAAATAATCCTTTGAAAAAAATTAAGTTGGGAAGGGAATTACAACCTCATGCAGATACACGATTATACGGTTCCACAATCTCAAATCTAGCGCCTTCCAACCCTTTTTACATAATTAATCAAAATGAAAAATATATTAGGTAATTTCTCACAAGGGGAGTGTTCCCTCCGATGCCCATGTGCAGTTTTGGGCATTGGAGGGGGTAATTATGGAAAACAAAGGGTAGTTAGGACATTTCTTTTGGGGGCTGCTATAGTAATTAGAGTGAGGGTGTGCAATTTTGTTTGAGTGATTATTGTCTCTTGTGGGTGGGCAAGCATCGAACAGTCAAGACGACATCGGCATAAGGCCCAATGTCGTTTTGACCATCGGATGCTTGCCTCACCACCGCACCCACAACAGAGGTTGTTTTTACATTTTGTTTTAAACTAGAGTTGGGAAAATCTTTTCCCTTTTCTCACAAATCAACAACGATACATGATTGTAAGGTTTAGCGTAATTTAGATTCAATTTTCTTTATACAAGTTATACTTTATTTGATCAAATTTAATTAAGAAAAATGTTTTTTTGTTCTAAATCAAAATCAAATCAAATCGAATAAAATTTCTTTTTTCCAAACCAAAAGCAAATCGATTTTCTTTTTTCCCATTCGATTCGATTTTAAATGGCCTCTTTCAATTTCAATCTCGGTTCGGTTCCAATTCTAAATTCACATCCTTCTCCCAAGTTTCACTGATTCAATGACTCAAAACTACACCAACTGATTAGGAGGACCCACTGTACCAACTATTATCCCAAGTAGAGGGCAGTCGATGATGATGCTTTTATGTCATCCACCAAGGTAGCAGAATTTCTTGAACCCGCGAGACACAACAAGGGCCAGGCCGCTTGGCTACCCTAAAGTAAGTATGTGAATTTGAAATCGAAATCGTTTACTGCAATCGAAATAAGTCGTTTATATCAAAATCATAAAAGCGTTTAGTAAATAGTTCGATTCTGGTTTCAAGTTTAAGACCAGTGAGTTGAACGGGTCAGTTCAATTTTAACCGTTTAATCCGTCGGTTTCAAACCAAATTAACACCGTGAAAACCAAACCATTTACATTGTCAAAATCGACCCGTTTAAACCGTATAACAACTTAATAGAAAATGAGGTTAACTGATGTATTTTCAGTGCCTCAGGCTCTTTAACTTTAGAACACTAACGATAAATTATGTTCATTAGCAGCTTTATTTGTATTTCACTTTCTCCATGTAATATTTTCTTTTACTTAGTCGTTTAGTTGTTATAACAAAACAGGATGAGCTTAATTTAGGGAAGAATTAAGGACCATAGAGGCTATCCGATAGCTTATTCAATAATTTACTCCTATTATGTAGTTATGTAGTTAAATATTTGTGTGTTCAATGTCTCATTTAATTTGATATAAGATTGAAGTTTTTATCAACAAAAACAAATTTTATTAAACATGTGAATACACTAGCAAATCGATTGCTAACTGTTTAGAAATCGTATGGATTAAACCGTAATCAAAACCATTTAAATCCATGAAACTGACACCATTTAATTAAAAACCATGAAATCGAAACCGTAAACAGTTTTGGTTTCAGAAAGTGCAACTGTTTAGAAAATGGTTTGGTTTTGATTTTAGTCAAATAAGTGTGAACCAAACTGAACCATACCATATACACCAAAACCGAATCGATTAACATCCTTTCCCTGAAAACTGTAAGGATAAGCCATACGGGCTACAACAACGGATCTTTGTGAGCGAGGGAAGTCATGGAATTAGTTGCGGGGTTGTCTTTCATTTATTAAAACCGTTCGATTGAAGCCTTAACTCTATAATTGACCTGATCGGTTAACTCTATAATTATATAGTGGGTGAAAATGAGACCAGATTAGTTAAACCTACTAGAATCAATTGATCGAACTTCTTATTGATTTGGTTTTAGTTCTGGTTTTTAGGAACTTTTAAAAGGCCTATTTTTCCCAAACCCGTGGAAACCAACCATTTGAACTGAAATCTCTTTCTTTTATTTATGAAAAATAGAGACCCAAATGATTTATCAGTAAATGTTGAAATGTTGGAAATTATAAAGTTATTGTTGCGCACCAATTTGTTTAACCTCTTACTGTTTTCATATAGTTGAGGAGTTTTGTCCATTAATGCCTTAATTTTGGATCTGACCTTCTAATATGGTGTTAGTGTCACACCCCGTTCACACTGAACCGGGCCAGTGACCAAGTTAACACCGGTTAACCCAAACCTGCCAGGATCATCAGATACTGTATTCCATCACAGCATACACACAACTAATATAAACTCATCAGATCAGCGGAAGACTAAGTTTTACCTATGAATAATCCCATAATACTTGATACCCGGATAGTGATACAATAATTATATACATTTGGGCCCGAAGGCATGATATTTACACAAAAAGAATAACATTCAAATATCAAGTACATAAGGAAATCCACCAAAACAATCAGAGTACACAGCTCGGCTAGGTTTCAAGGCTGGAGCTCAGCTCGGCATCACGTAGTAGAGCTCAGCTCGGCCTTAGAAGTGGAGCTCAGCATGGCCTCAAAACTGTTGTCCCGCAGCACAGCTCTCACTCGAGCAGTCAGTGCCGTGCTCTAACTCCTCAGGGGTCCACCAGTCCTCTTCAGGAAACTCGACTGTGGGACCCACCCCGTGCTCCTCAGATGTATGACCTGTAAAATCATCTAAAAAGGGGCGTATACGTGGGATGAGCTCACTAGCTCAGTAAGTAGAAAGATGGACCACACAACAGTCCACACATCACAACACATCATATGCACTACATGTCATGCTATACATTTTAAACCACATCCACCTAAGCAACATTACTAAGTCATTGGTTTTAGTGCTACTACAACCACAGTGCGCGTATACTCCGAGTACGAGCCGCGAACTCCCTCCCGCGATACGCCCATAGGGCTGTCGGAGAAGGCCCACCATGAGTACTCGGAAAAGTAAGACAATGCCGTCCACCGGCTCTCAACAAAAATGTAAATGACTAAAAATAAAGGTGCTGATTCCAGCAATTTAAAAGCAGTACGATTGGCCCTCTTGAATGTACCACCGGGGTTGTCAGCTGTCCTGCGTGACCTGCCGGGCGTTATTTCTAACCGCCACAATGACCCGACGACCGCGACCACTGCTTCCCCCCAAATGATAACTCAACACCTTAACCCCTGTTGGGAAGGGTCGTAGCACGGGATGGTGAGAATCCTAATACCGCATGCTCCTATATGACAATAGTACGATTGCATAGTGCCTCCGTGTCCCATTCCACGGGCCACCAATGCACTCGTCTCCAAGCCGACTACGGCATCTAGTCTATCAATGCAACATGCACAATGATGTTCACATTCAACATATAAGCATCTCATTCAATTGGCAATTGGAAAGTAAACATAGCACATATGCACATCAATGTGTGGAATGAATAGTCTACATAGCATATTCATGATGGCATGACTAGACTAGATATAATTAAATGAATGACAAATAATTCCTTGAAACAAGGCCAAACGTCCTCTCCCCACTTACTTGTAGCGTACAAGGATTCCCGTTCGGTAGGGGTGAGATCCGGTGCGAATCGGGTAGGATTTGGAGAACCTAACATAATTGAGCGAGGTTAGTACTTCACCATTTTAGGATCAAAATTAATGCGATCCGATAATAAAATCATGTTTAGAACGTTAAAAGAAGGTCACACGTCCGATTTGGGTTCGATCGGACATAAGGATCACCTTCGGGGCCACACGGGTGGGTCAGACAGGTGGGCAGTCTGGCCCACCGGTTGGGCCCGAAAGGCCCCCCTGCCTTCTCAGGTGGGTACCCACAGGCGGGTAGGGGCCCACCGGTTGTACCCACCGGTCTTGGCGGGAAACACCCTATTTCTTCCCAACTTTCTCTATTCTTTGGGGATTCAAGTGGGGCTTTTCCCCACCCATTCTTCACACCTTCAAGGTCCTATAGGATGGTTCTAACCTAGATCTAGGTTAGATTCAAGTGATGGGAAACCATCTTACCTTCTTTGCTCAAGAACAACCTCAAACCCTCCAAATCACTTCAAACTCACAATGCTTCTTCCACCTTGTCAATGTCTCTTCAAATCCTTCAAGATCAACACATAAATCATCTATTAAACCTTAGATTCATCATTTCAAAGGGGATCTACAAGATCTCAAGAAACCATACTCGAATCAAGGGTTTAAAGCTTGGGTATGGTGAATGTTCACAAAACCCAACTTTGCTTACCTCTAACTGTAGATCTAGAGTTGAAGATCACTCTCCCGGCGCCGGAATGGGAAGATCGAGCTTTGGTGCCGCTGAAATCCCTCTTTTCTTCCTCTTCTTCTCTTCCCTTCTTCTTCCCTTTCTTTTCTCTCTCCTATTTACTATTCTCACCAACGTACGGGTGACATAAATGGAAAGAATAGAAAACATGAAGCTATATATAATTCCTAATTAAGTGAATAGTGCACATGGATGGGTCACTCAGGTGGGTGGGTGTACCCACCTGTCCTACCCACCTGAGGGCCAAACTTGGGATTTTGACCAGGTTCGGGCCTCATTGCGAACCCCACCCCCGGCATACGATGTAGTATATGTATATACCTTAAAATATGGCTACAATACCTGCTTTATCCGTACATAGCCTTATGGTAGGTGCATGTACACGGCTTGGGCACTCCCGTCTCTTCTGGCACTGGCTCGGACTTGTCGGGCCAGCCGGTGTTTAAGGTCACCCGCGCCATCATAGCCCATAAGGAACCCGCTTTAATTTCCCCTGGCTCGGTTCTTGCATGGTCAAACCGGTTCAACCGCAAAATCAGACCGGGTTTAAGAAGCGGGGTATTACATTCTATGTGAATAAAAGAGTAGAGCAAACGCGTGGGAAAATTAGGCTTATTATCAATTACCAGCCCCTAAATGCATTTTTAGCTGATGATAAGATCCCTTTGCCAACAAGACCAGTTCTTCTATCACAGCTACCAAACGCTCGAGTATTCTCAAAGTTTGATCTCAAAGCTGGTGTTTGGCAACTTGGAGTCCATCTAGAAGATAGGCCGAAGACTGCCTTTTGCATACCTGGTCATCACATCAGTGGACAGTCATGCCATTTGGATTAAAAACGGCACCATCTATTTCCAAAAGGCCATGATGAGAATTTTCTCACCAATTCAGAAGCATGCACTAATTTACATTGATGATATACTCTTCAGATATAGACTCTCACTATAAGCTTCTGCAAGAATTCCATTCTATTGTGAAAGCAAATGGCATCATGGTTTCTTCAAAAAAGTTGACCATTGGAGTTTTCTTGAGGGTAACAATTAAAGATGGACAATACCAGCTGCAACCCCATATTGGAAAATCTGTCCTCCAATTTCCTGATGAACATCTCACCAAGCAACAAGTTCAGCAATTTTTGGGGATTGTCAATTATATGCTCGAATTCATCCCAATCCAGATCCATCTTGCAGTTGTGCTTCATTCCCTACTTAAGAAAAATGCCCCACCTTGGTCAGCTCAGCACACCAAAGCTATTCAAGCATTGAGGCAAATAGCACAGTCTCTTCCACCATTGAAAATTCCTTCCACAGGACTTCGAGTTCTTTAGACTGATGCAAGTGATCACTTTTGGGGAGTAGTCCTTATTGAAGAACAACAAGAGACATGTTTGTGGTTACAAGAGTGGACAATTCACTCCTTCAGAAAAATTTACCACAGTACATTCAAAGAGATTTTGGCCATCAAGAGAGGCATTGAGAAGTTCCAATTCCATTTAATCGGTCACACCTTCCAGATTGAAATAGATATGTCCTCTTTTCCAAAAATATTGCAATTTAAGCAGAAGACTCTTCCTCATCCTCAGCTGCTACAATGGGCAGATTGGTTCTCCAAATGCTCATTCACAGTTAAGCACCTTAAAGGCACCAATAATATTCTGGCTGATTTCCTCTCTTGACCTATCATACCTCCTCTCTCACCTATACTACCCTTAATCTTTACCCTCACCCCTGGTGAAAGCACTCAACCTACCATTTTTTCCGTCCATGCCTTACTCCCAGAACTGTTCTCATCCATCCTAATCCAAACTATTATCTCCCACAGTCAAGACCAATACAAATGCATTTTATCAGTTCTTGTTTATCATTATGGCCTTCAATATGACTGGATTAAATGCCATCTAGATTTCCCTTTCCTTACTATCTTCACCGTTGATTCCTTATTCATCTTTGAAAAGGAATTCTATGTTTTCTTTTGGCATCTGTCAGCTGTATATAAGATAGCCATATGTTTTCCTATACCAATCCTCAGCCATTATCTCAACCGATACTGGGCTGATAGACTCTTCTCCCATTACTTAGCAAATCTCCTACTGCTTTTCAAATTCGATCTTGACTGGTTAAACATCCTTGCCTCCTACCCATCCAATGCCAGCTATATTACCATCCTCCTCCATCGGCCTCCCAGTCATCAACCAGCTTATGACACTCATCATAGTCATTACAATATTATTCAGTACAATCCTACGGCTGAAATACTCTTTACATCAGCCACTGATCCTTTTGACAATAGGACAGAGGAACCTGAATAGTGGTGCCAATTACTCCTTGCCATGTGTGCCTTCAACAATATTGATAACCCATCAATGCCACAAGAACTTTTACATTCCACTAAAACTGCATGGGACATCTCCACCATTGCCAGTCTGCCATCCATCACATATATCATGCAGCAATATGAAGAGTTTCTGGAGAATCAGATGGTCCAGTCACTGGCAAATCATGTGATTGACACTACAGCCTACTACTTCTCAGACTAATATAGAATTGCTTTATGTATGTGGCTTGCTTTAATTGCTTTATGTGTGTGGTTTGCTTTAGTTGCTTTTTGCATACTAATCCGTTTCTTGTGTGGATTTAAGAGATTGTAAATTCCGAAGGAGTCCATATAAGGGTAGTCTGCCTTACATTGTGGATCATGGAGTTCTACTCTTGGAGTCTGTACTTTGAGTTTGTTTTAATATATCAGTTGAGTTTGCTATAATATATCAGTTTGTATTGGCTCTGATACAAACTGATATATTATAGCAAGGTCACCCTTGGTTTTCGATTAAAAATCGGTTATTTTTTACCCTTAGTTCATGATGAATACTGATTCATCAACAGGATCAAGATTAGCCTTGACCAATGCCAATCCTTTTCACCCATTTCCACCCCAAGCCGATCTCTTAAACCATGATAGCAACGCCCATATAGGCTATTGATTCTCTCGAAATGTTCCAATTAGAAATTGCATGTACCTCGCGAATTAATTCCATTCTTGAATTTGGAGTCTTAGTCAAGTTTGAATGTATCTAGGCCTAAGCTTTGGTTCAACAGTCGGCTGCTAATTTGTACGGACTGGCTTAAGTCCAAGGGCAGGTGTTCAAACACCCCTATACCCCATCATTCTATATAATAATTAGAATTATTTTTATCAGAAAATAATAATCATAATAATAATAATTAGAAGTGATAATTGTAATTTGAATAAGTGGGTCTATTGGGCAGCTTGCTTGCCCCCTTGTATGATCTTTGCCTGGCCCTTCAATGGGATTTGTACTCCTTAAGACCATAACAACACTTGGACCTTGCAAAAATAAAAAATAAAAAAATAAATAATAATAATAATAATAATAATAATAATAATATGGATGATTTACATCAGCCTCCCTTGGTATTTGCCTATGTTACATCTTCCCCCCCAAAAATCCATTTATTACATTTAAATCCACCCAAACTAACACTATGAGTATGTGAGAGAGGTGTTAGTTTTTTAAATAGAAAAGAAGATTTTACCCTTCTTCTTCTTCTTCTTCTTCTTCTTCTTCTTCTTCTTCTTTCATCAGTACCTACCTAAAACTTGCGATAGTGTTGAGCTCTCCACCATTCTCACAGGCATCTTACCGAACGGACAGAAATACCCCTATTGTCATTAAATAATCAGTTTTCTTTTATCTTATTACCCTTTACTATTCAATAGCAGTAAATAGCAAAAAAGGGTAAGAGATGCCATTACCTGAGAAGAAGCCAATGGTAGGAGATTCAAGGTGGTTAGATTTCTCCTGGTGATCAGTGCCCTAGCAGAGAGCACCAACAGCCCTTGCGCAAATGTTTCGATCAAATGGGGTGCTACCTTACCCTTCCTGTCAACTTTATGATAATTCCCTCCAGAATCTTAGAATTTCAACCAATGTGATAAACAGGCCAATTCTGAGGTCAGAATCTGGAATTGATACCCTAGAATAAGGCAAACATGTCTCCGTAGCCATTCAAATCTGGTTCTTGCGCTAAATTCATATCAGAATCCTACCCAAAATTGAGCTCCATGAGAAAAAGAGGTATTGTCAACCTTAGTTCTTCAGACCTCTGCTATCATACTGGTGCAATACCCATAGTAATGAGGAAACCCAAACAAACATAGCCTAATTATCTCTGGAAAGATCATAACTTCCACCCACACCAAAATTACATTTCAAGGCTCAATTTGATTTAGTTTACACATTTGGAAAGTTAAACTCACTACATGGCCCTTTGTTTTGTTTAAGCCGAAATAATATTAATAGTACCACTTTGTAACTAAGGGCCCGTTTGATTTTGTTTCCGCCGTTTCTGTGTCTAGAAATAGTAGAAACGGGAAAAACCATTTCTGTTCCAAGAAACAATTTTTTACTTCAAAAAAGTGTTTGATTTTCAGTTTCAAGAAACATTTTCATTAGACAATAGTGTTTGATTTCACATGTTTCTGGAATCAGTTTTTTATGCATGTATCATTAATTATAGTTATGCCATTAAAATTTTGACAAAAGGGAAGACATCTGATACATGATTAAAATGAAAAAATTCAATGTGATAGCGATTCAATAGGGAATATCTTTTTAAATGTGACATAAGTAAATAGAACATAGAGTTTTCTATTACGTAACATATATACTGTAACAACTAACATAAAATCATTAATGATAGCAACTAACATAAAGTCATTAAAATCAAAACATCAAGGTCCATCAATTGGAATCATAGGCATTCCCTTCGATATAACCATTTGATTTGCTATATTTATCCTCAACATTTACATCTGTCTTGCTCCTCTCTGATTTGTACTTGTAATTGGAGCAATGATTAGGAGGATTTAGTTGATCAATTAAAGTTTGTTCACAACCATATTTATCAAAAAGATCATCTTTAATAACTTGTTCTTTGATGTAGTTGTGAAGCCCACAACATGCAACTACGATGCTGGCTTGGTCCTCGATACGGTAACCATTCATTTTTTGTAAGATTTAGAATCTATTCTTCAATACGCCAAAGATTCTTTCAATAACATTCCGTAAGGAGGAATGTATGTGGTTGAATAACTCCTTTGGCATTCTTGCACCCCTTCTCTCGCCACTAAAATCTAGTAGGTGATACCTTTCTCCTCGAAAGGGTGTCAAATACCCAAGTTGACTTGCGTAACCTGAGTCCACAACATAATACTTGCCTTCAAGTATTATGGATAACATTTATACAAGTGAGTATATTAGTCTAAAAAGACACTTAACGTACAAGTGATTTGTTTGTTGTGAATTACCTAGAGGAGGATGAGGAAAACCTAAGGTAGCATTTGATCTCGCCTCTTCAAAAACCCGAGCATCACGTGCACTGCCTTCCCAGCCAACGTACACAAATGTGAAATGCATGTCGAATGAATAAGGAAACATTAATCATGTAGAAGTTAAGAATCATAGCTCACAATCAAGTATGCATATTGAACATTCACAGATTGGAATTCAACAATGACAAAAGGAAATCTCTTTAGAAATCAATCACTTGAAATACAGATGCCTACTATGGAGACAAGCTTGGCTACACTTTCGCCCCCCCAAAAATGAACTTTTAGAAGATGAAAATTTTGTGAAATGTTCTTTTTTTTTTTTTTTTTTTTTTTTTCAGACCCATTATTATAGTGCCAAATCATACAGTCCCCTGATATTGCTTGAATTGACCCATCACTTAAGTGATATAGCCAAAGGCAAGAATTCTGTCCTCCAACCTTCATCATGCATGGTTTTACTTTGATGCTTATTATTATAAGCAAAGCAAGGTTGAAGCTTGCAAGAACAGACTAGATGGTACTAATTTCAATGATGGATGGTAACAAATTGAAGTACAAAAGAAGCAAACAAACACTATCATACAAAGGAAAAAAAGATGTAAACAAACAAGAGAATCAGGCTGATCAGCACAGGAGATCAACCATGAACTGTTTTATTTTCCACAAAAGTAGATCCACCTGGTCAACTTTTAAGGTTCTTATTTTGGTTGAAATAAGCCCCAATATTTTTGCTGCACTATCAACAATGCTCTGTTCTTTTCTGTATAGACTGTGATGGGAATTTAATTGTGGAAGCCTTGAAAAGTTGATGCTATTCCAAAAGTCCAAACAAGGAGTGAAGTCATTTGTTCATTTAATTCTAAGATGTAATGTATATAATCATACTTGGAGGATTTGCATCTCTCACCATAGTAGTAACAATATTACACATGCTATCCAAGTAGGATACCCATTTGCTACATAATCTATTGTTTTGGGCCATTCTCCATGCTTTTGTTGTTTACACAAGTTTACACCAGTATCATTATCCAGAGATTGCTGATCTTAACATTCTTGAATTCTATTAATCACCTCATCTCAGAAAATGCTAAAATGCAAAATAATCATTCTAGTCAGATCATGAAAAACATTCACAGTAGAAATTGAAGAAAACCTCTTTGATGAAATTATATCTTGGATATCACTTTGGAAGTTGCTGCTATCAAGCAGCCATTGGTTCCCCACACATTGCCCCAAAATAATTATGTTATAGTATTAGCCCCAATGAAATTTCCATGGAAATACAAAAAAACAACTGAAGTCAATCAGTCAAGTCATAGGTTACAAACTTCAACCAAGAATAAGTGCCGCCAAGATCACAAGAATAAGAATTGTCTCATGAAGAAAGGCTCTAAAACTAAAAGTTTAAACCAGTACGTCTACATCTAGTTGCAAGAAAAGAGAAAGGAAGTGAGATGAAACCCAAGAACATAGATAAACCACGGATACTGCTACAATGTGGTAAATAGTTCTCAGCCCAAGAACTAGAGTTTGAAACTCATTCTTAGAATAGAGAAACATAACCAGTGAAGTGATACTAACCAGCATGAGAGACATCAGTTCTAAGGAAGTGCAAAGAGATTAACATTAAATTTTGTTGTAATATATATGGAGAAATGCAAATGAGGTCTTCTACAAATTAACATGTGTAAGATCCCTACTGGAACATGTTGACATCATTTTTCATAAGTGAATAGAACATTAAATAGAAGGTTTTGCATTCAATTAGGCCAAAGGATGCCTTCCCTTAGCCTTTAGAAACTCAGAAAGACAAGACTTGGGTCCCATGGTATCTTGGAAATGAACAAGGGATGAGCTTCCCTATACCTTTATAGGAATCTAGTCTGTCTACCCATGGTAGTGTTTAAGAGACTTCTTTTCTCTTTTATGTTAACTATCCTATCTAAGCATCTGATCATGGACCATGCTAGATCTTGACTTCCCCAGTAATTAGTGAATAGAAAATTTGACAATGCCCATTAAACTACTAAGGCTTTTTTATTCAATCAAAGCACAAGGATGCATGCCTTACTTGACCCAATAGTGAATTTTGTGCATTTTGTTGATTCAAAACACGGCAGGTTTTTTCATTCAATCAAAGTGCAGAAACACTTGGAAACACCCTCTTATGGTGGAGGTAGGGGGTGAGAAGCCTAGCCACAAACTATTTTCTTCGGCATATACCTGTTTCCAGAAGAGTGCTCATGTTGCGTACCCCTAATTAGTTTGATTCAATGGACCCAAGGATTTTTCAGTTGAGGGTGGTGCGATTCAACAAATAGTAACTGACCAGCTTAAAAGCATGCGACCCAGAATCACATCACTCCTCTTATTGAGGCAGAATTCTTCTTCTGTCTCTGTTCTTAGGAAGAAAATTAAGATGCCTTAGATTGAAGGAGTTTGTTCCAAAACTATTGCGATCTCTTCTTGATCGAGTTTCCCATTTGGGATTTTCGTTAGTCTAGTTTTGATTTGACGAACACCTCTATTTCCCAAATCCCCACCATTACAATGCTAGAATTAGTGAAGAAATTAGGGTTTATCAAAATTTTACCTTACAGGAACTTTGGAATACACTGAATGATGAGAGAGGAGTTGTGATACGGCCAAATCGATTGCTCAGTAGGGTGAGGACACACGTCGCCCACCGGGACACGTGTCGCCCACCAGATAGGAAGTACAAAGACTCTATCACTCTCTATCACGTCGCTGGGATGAAGGGAATATTCCCCACCAGAAGGATGGACGTATTCGAGTGGGACTCTAAGAGGGAAGAAGGTGGACCCGAGAAGGACGCTGGGAAGGAAAGGGAAAACCCTAAACCCTAGGAGCTATATAAGGGGGGCCGAGAAGCAGGAAGGAGGTAAGCATTCAGACCCTCACCATTACTCCTTTACTTAAAACTGTGCGGCCGACCCTAACTTGAGCGTCGGAGGACTAACCCCGGATAAAGCTCTGAGCCTCTGCCGTCTGTGCTTGTGCAGGACCAACTCGCGAGGTTTTTTGGCAGTAACAAGTTGCAAGGGATCTTAAGGAGCTTGAGATACCTTCGAGCTTCAAAACCTCAAGAACTTGACGACTCGAATGACGATGGAGGAGCCCTAACCTAAACGGAAGAGTTGCAGGGAATCTTCAGATTTGCAGCGACAATTGCAACAGGAGATCATCCCCTTGGAGTCGCCGACATTGGAGATTCTCAACAAGAGTTGCAGAGATTTGAGCACCAGATATGGAGTATTGCCATTTCTATCGGGTTTTTTGTGAGAAGGGTTTTGGGAGGTCATGACTATATCGGGTTTTAATGAATTTTTTCCCTCACTTTTTTTTTTCAAGAAACAGAAAAAAAGTAGACATAAATTTTAATTTTTATTTTTATAAATAAGTGAAATGGAACAAAAAAATGGATGTTTTTCCTTTTCTAAGTACAGAAAAATGAAAAAACATATTTAAGAAACAAAATCAAACGGCCCTGAGCAAACCAAAAGTTGTAATCAGCTTTGGTCCTCTCAACTTCAAAGCATTCAACACGGCAACCAGCAATCCAAACATTGAAGGTATTAACTTCCCACCATTCCACATTGAACCTTCACTGAATTCACTGAACACTATACTACTGTTGTTCACACTACTATCCAAGACAAGAAACAATAAACCTGGTATTGCTACTACTATTAATGCAACTTTGAACTATTAGTACCAGCAGCAAAAAAAGAATCATACCTATTTGCTAAGCATCTCATAAGATTGCAAATTACTATTCAAGTTTCCCACACACTATAGAAATTAGAAGATTATGTTCATCCGATAAGATGCCCGTGAGAGTAAAGAAGAAGAATAAGAAGAATAAGAAGAAGAAGAAGAAGGGTAAAATAGTTTTTTTTATTTAAAAAACTAACAAAAAATAGTTTTTTTTATTTAAAAAACTAACACATCTCTCACGGTGTTAGTTTGGGTTGGCTAATATAATAAGCAGATTTTTAAGGGAGGATATGATATAGGCAAACGTCCAGGGAGGTTGATGTAAATCACCCTAATAATAAATAAATAAAGTTCAAATGTCACTTGACCATAGGTGTCCCCTACTACCCCTTGAGTGGCTCTGTTGAGCCGCTCAGGCCACTCCAAGAGATGCTTGGCTCTTCCCAAAATTCTATTCGTCTGGATGTCTTATAGGTAGAACCAGATTTTGGTCCACCCAAGGTGATTCAGTAAGGTCTAACTGGGATTTGGCCGGTTTTCTAAATATCTGATTTTTTAAAAACACCAAAAAAAATTGAAATCTTTGAAAAATCATATGGTTTTAAACCGTAGCTAAAGGAGTCATAAATCTTGTGCTACTGGAAAATTAGTACTATCTGATGGTGTGAAAGTTGGACGCTGATTTGGTAGAAAACATTTTCAAAAAACACCTTGGATAGGGGGCCCACCGAAAGCAATTTACATAAAATAACAGTAAAAATTTCCATTTCTGCACCATCTGATGGCACTGTGTTGTTAGTGAGAATGTACAAACAATTGTGAAATTTGGACCAATTCCAAAATCATTTGATTAGTCCAACATTACCAAGGTTTTTTTTTTTTAATTTTTTATTTAAGGATATATTTCCAAGTTTACTTTCCTGGGATGACTTCGATTGTTAGGTTCAAGGCATCAACTAAACATAGTTTAAAAAATAAATAAATAAATTTTTTTCATCATCCTATGCATCCCAGTGACACAAATGAGGTGCTATATATATACATGTATATATATATATATATATTTTTTTTTTCTTTTTCTTTTTTTGAAACACATATTTTATTAAAGAGCACAATTCTGATGGTAAGAATTCTACCATCAGAATACTTTTGATGATTAAAATTTGTAAAAACCTCTTGTTTACCTTTATATTAAATTATTTTTTTAGAATAAAACAATGAGCAAATGATGCAGCCCAATTTCAAGTGATGAGGGTGGGAGGAGGAGAATATGGTCACCTCTAAATATGTCTTGAGGAATGTCATTGCTAACCTCATGACTTACTAATTTTTCAAATCAAAAGTTGATTCAAGCAAGTTGAAGTCATCATATTCATGAGGTTTTTCTATTGAATATTCATCAAACATCAGCGATGCACATAGAACAACACATACGATGGGTTGTATGGAAGACAATCCTCCAAATCTAGTTGTACATTTCACAAAATGGCCAGATGTCATTTTGTATTTTCGAATGATATTTTGATTTATCATTGATAGTCCTCATATTAACAAATCTTTGACTCTTTGAAAGATGAAAAGTAAGCATTAAATGTCTCCTTAATCGGATATTCGAATGCCGTAAAGTTTTCTTCAATCGTTCAATCTTAAGAATCAATCCAACAACTTGACGTTGAAATTGTAATATCTCAATCTCAAGGGCTAATTTAACAATTATAGACACCTAATTTTGTCCTCCCTCAACAATAATGATTTATGGACGAGATAAGGATATTAGACTCTCTTTCGTAAAGAAATGTCAATTATAGTCAAACCTAGTCAACTCATCAAATTCTGGTCAAAATTAGTTAACTCAGCCAATTTTGGTCAAATTGAGTCAAGTCCCCAATTCTAGTCAAAACCAGTTTACTCACCTAATTCTGGTCAAAATCCCAGTTAACTCACTCAATTCTGGTTAAACTCAGTCAACTAGCTCAATTCTAGTCAAAACCAGTCAAGTCACCTAAATCTGGTCAAAACTAGTCAACTCAGCCAATTCTAGTAAAAACCAATCAACTCAGTCAATTCTGGGTAAACCTAATTAACCTAGTCAAACTAGTTAAACTTAGTTAACTCAGTTAAGTCTAGCTACCCTAACCAAGTCCATTTTTCATAATTGCACGGAGTTTAATTAGTTCGGTTTCGGTTTAAACGGTGCGGATCGGTTTGGTTCATATTTATTTGACTAAAACCATAATCGCACCATTCACTAAACGGTTCCACTTTCTAAAACCGTCACCAATTAGTAAATGATTTCGGTTTCCACAGTTTCTAAACGGTGTCGGTTTCACGGTTTTAAACTGTTTCGGTTTCGGTTTATTCCATACAGTTTGTAAAACGGTTCACAATCGGTTTGTTATAACTTGCAACCATCTCTAAACTGAAGATCATAAGCTTATCCAAAAATAATTGGCAACCACAAATAAGAGATTCTATATGAACGATGGTATGTCTTACTTTGATAATCTAGTGCTATTTCTTTGCATGGTCATTCTCAAACATATAGAATTAGGTGCCATTTGATAACACTCTGCGAGAATGTTTCTGATGTTCTTCTGTTCTACGGGAATGCAAATAGAACAAAAATGTGTTTGGCACGTCCGGTTCATTTTTTGTATTCTCACAGAATGAACCAATGAAAAAGAGTAAGTTTGGAATATATTGCAAGAACACCAAAAAGGTGTTTTGTTTGTTCTTTTTGCAATTTGAAGGAGCAAAGGGTATGTTATTCTTTTTGTGTTCCCGATAAAAACACCCCAACGCTCTCACCTTCAAAACACAAGTCACTTCCTCTCAAGAACCAATACTCAGTATATCAGGAAAACTTAGGGCCCATTTGATAACGTAACCAGAAACGTGTTTCTGTGTTTTCTTGTTCTCAGAAACACAGAAACGACACAAATACCGTTTGGTAAAATGGTTGTGTTCTACTTGTTTCTTGAAGCATAAATTGAAATTTATAACAATTTATGCTTCAAGAAACATGAATGACGAAACAAGTTTTACTTGTTTCGCTTATTTCTCGAAACAAAAAAGCGAAACAATTCATTCGACAAACCGACCATTTTAAAAATCTTATGTACATATTGGGGAGCTTCATTCGAAGATCGACAGTGGCCTCCCAGTACAACCGTTGAAGACGACCTGCAACTGCGCACCCAGATCTCTGCTCCTCCTGCGTAACCGACGACGGAGAGCTCTTCTCCTCCGGCGTAACCGACGACGGAGAGCTCTTCTCCTCCGGCGTAACCAACGACGGAGAGCTCTGCTCCTCCTGCGGTCACCCTCTTCACAGTGAAAGGAGAAGAAGTCAAGATTCGCCTGCGAAGAACGCAAGCTACGACAGAGATTGAACCTCCTCTGCCTCTGGAACCGTACGATTCCTTCCCCATCTTCATCTCGTGAACCCTAGATTGGTCGATCTACTGCTCATCTCGTGAACCCATACGGCAGATTCGTACGATTCGTGCAGAGATTCGTATGGTTTCTGAAGAAAGTCTCACCTCCAAAGATAAAAGCCTTTTTTCCCCTCAAATCTGAACAACAAACCATTCCTCTAATTCTGTTTGAAGTTCGGCTAAGAATCCAAACCATAAGCAGCCAGCAGGAGAGCTTGATAAGTGATTTTTTTCATATTGGATTTTTTTCATATTGGATTTATAAGTTCGGCCACTGCTTTTGTTCAATTTAGGGTTTTTTTTTTTCTTCTAATTCTCGATTAAGATTGGTATTGAATTTCATTTATGGGTTCATCTATGGATTTCATAGTCGAACTTCTAATTCTCGATTTAGGGTTCATCTATGGCTTTCACAGTTGAACTACCTAAAAAGATGCTTAAGTTCACAACTGCCTCCATCTCCCTTATTAGCTTCAAAGGCATCAAACTGCTTCAGATTTTGAGTTTGATAACAGGTGGACTTGTGTTCATTGATCCATCTCTTATATGCGAATTTACACAATGAATTGAAGTGGGTTCTTGGTACTTATGAATATTATTGCTTGCATTGTTATTTCTCATTTCTCCTTCTATAGCTCATGCACTTCACTTGTTCTAGAGAGAGAAAGAACAAGAACAGGGAACATGAGTTTGATTAGCCTATTCATAACCTTTCCTACAACCTGAATGACTACTCTTATTACTATTTAGAAAAAAACTAAACAATCCTATTGACATAAGAGAACATTGGAGTCTTGTAACTATCAACTATTGTGGTAATCCCCACCTTGTGTTTCTATCTCATCCATTCACTGTTTAGAGATTCTTGGAAACTCTATCAGTTAAGCTTATCCTTCTAAGTGGATATTTGGTCAAACAGATGTCCTATGAAAGGACCATTGGGACCATCTGATGCATCTTTGGATCATCCGTGGATGCCTTTTAACTAATATAGACACTTGGTTAGGCAAACAGGCTTTCAGCCCAAGTTTCAGAAACGAACAATGGGTTGTTGGTCAGGGGATTTGTGCCTAATTAAGGTCTACTCTCTTCTTTGAAAAAGGGCTAACAAGCCCAGCTGGGAACTATGGGTTTAAATCATTTTAGGTTTGTTTAATTTAGGAAGTTAACAGCGGGTAGTGCCCAAGACTGACCTATGTTTGGGCCAGGTTACAATGAAGGGTGATCTTGGGTTGCTCACTTTAAAGATCCAGTCTCCATTCAGTTTTGTATAGTCCTAATTAGTGAAGACAAAATTATTGGTAATCTAACTCTGATAGTGAGACTTGAGTTTTCAAGTTTAATTGAGTTCAAGGTCTAGTGTCTATGGAAGTTGTTATGTTTATCATCTCGAATTCTTAACTTGTTTCGAAGATTGATTCACTTCAATATATTTTGTTAGCGATTTGAATAGGATTTTTTTTTGAGGTCTATGATGGTAGCAAAGGAAAAGGGGTTTGTACAGTATGATATGACCCTTTATCGATCCTACTTGAAAGAGTAAATATATGTACCATTGTCTTGTTATGTAAGAAAGTGAGATAGGGGCACTTTTTTTCATGTTAGGGCTTTTGGGCGAGAGTTTCTTACTGTGATTTAGGTGTTCTTAAGATATGGGCACTTTTTTTTCTTCCTCTTCTGCTAAATATTTTTATTCCTATTTCTTTGAATTTTTTTTTTTCATGTTCTTGTCTGTGTTTGAATGTGTTACCTTCCCTCTAATGATTGTTCAGAGATATGAGATCCCCAACCCCCAAAAGTAGTACTATAATCTGGAATGAAGCAGAGCTAAGATCATTCATCAATCTCATGGTTGATAATGTCCGAAACGGATTGAAGACAAACTCAACATTCACAAAGGTTGGTTGGGACAACATTACAAAAGGGCTTGAAGCCGAATTCAAAAGGCCCTTTGCGAAAGTACAACTGCGTAACAAGATGAATAAGTTACGCAAGGAGTACAACAGCTTCAGGGCTTTGTTAGAAACAACTAGTTTCGGATGGGATGCGAATGCTCAGACTGCCACAGCTGATGATTCAGTATGGGAAACTGCTATTCAGGTATGAATAGGATCTTTGGTTTATAGAACGGTTTTTTGTCAATTTTTGAAAAAAATGTGATGATTAATTGAAAATATTTTGAATAACAGGGAAACAAGGATTGGCCAAAGTATAGAAGAAATGGTCTCCCCATGTGGCCAGAGTTGTTAGAGATCTTCTCCGACTCTAGTGCCCGTGGGGATAGAGGTCTGTCACAGGCAACAGTTGTAACTCCAACGTCAACTAACCTTGAATTTGATGATGATTTACATGACACTGATAATGTTGACAGTGATGCTTGTACTGGGACACCCAAGGGGTCAGCTCCTCCGAAGCGGCGACTTGATAGGACTCCTACGGATCGTAGGATGAAGAGCCACACACGGATACTGACGAACTCCACTGAGGACTTTAGAACCTTCGTCCGATGGGGGATGGAAAAGGGATCAACCTTTGCCACCTCAGTAGTTACCCGACCACCTGACCCTATTGTTGAAGGACCATATAGCATGATCAACTGTCAGAAGCTACTGGATAGTTTGGATGATATCCCGACGGATTTGTATGTGTTAGCACAGCGTAAGATACACAGTGACCCTGGATGGCGCATGTCTTTTGTTGAAGTGAGACCTGACAGGAGGTTATGGATGCTACATGGTCTAAAGGAGTGAAAGTAACAGTTTCTGAAATGAATGGTTTGAAGGGAGCATGAATGAACAGAAATCTTTTGTTTGGATTTTATATGCCTCATATTGACTGACACACTTATGTCTTTTATCATACTATGGATGATGTTGATGTTTGACTCATGTTGCTTTGTTTTATTTTGATTGCGTGTGATTCAGATTTACAGTAGTGGAGATGACTGTTTATGATTGTGAAATATTATGTTTTTTATCTTATTATGTGTTTCTTGATCAGCTTTGGGATATAAGATCCTGTTAATTTCATTATATTAACAGGAAAGTAAGTAGTTGTCAATCATGACGATTTCAGGATGGATTGTTGCTTGTTAGTAGATTAGAATGCTATTAGATGGTACATCTATGGACTCTATTCCTTTATATATTGAATGTGTCTATTCATACAGGGATGTCAAATCAATTTCCAACCAACATCACAGGGTCATCGTCAGACGATGATGACATGGTTATAGTACACCAATTCCAAAACATTCTCAGTATGTATAGGATGAGAGAACCTCTGAATGATAGTAATTACACAGGACCTGTTAGGGTAGCTGAGGTTTTTGCAGGTCATGCTAACGTGTGTTACCAAGAGTTTAGACTCGAGAGACATGTATTTCTCAACCTACGAGACCGAATGGTACATAGAGGCTGGCTAGCGGACAACCGTTTCATTCGAGTAGATGAGCAGCTAGCGATGTTCCTCATGATAGTAGGTCAAGGTTTGAGTAATAGACAAATGCAACGGCGATTCAATCGTTCAGGAATGACGATTAGTGTTGTCTTCCACACGGTGTTGCAAGCAATGCTAAATTTGTCGCTAGAGACGATCAGGCCACCAAATTTTGATGTGGTACCTCCAGAGATAACCAACAATCCAAAGTACTATCCATATTTCAAGGTAACTGAGACTTCTGATGGTGATTATTTATGTCGATGTTTCCAATGAAATATCAATGCAATTTACACAATTATATGGACTAACTTATGTTCAATGGAAAATAAGATTGCATTGGTGCTATTGATGGCACCCATATAAGTGTCATCGTACGTAGGTCGGAAGAGACACGTTATCGTAATCGAATGAGTATGATCACACAGAATGTTATGTGTGCATGTTCATTTGACATGCGATTCACATTTGTGTATGCGGGTTGGGAGGGTAGTGCACATAATGCAAGGGTATTGGATGCAGCAAGAGCCAATGATAACTTAGGGTTTCCTCATCCCCCATCAGGTAAATATGTATTATGAACTTTTGTGTTGTCTTTCTGTATTTAGTAGACAGGGAATATAGATCTAATCCCATAAATGTTTTCATAATATTTGAAAGCAAATATTATATTGTTGACTTGGGCTATGCCAGTCCACTGGGGTACTTGGTGCCATTCCGAGGACAACGGTATCACTTGCAAGATTATGGTGAAGGTAGGCCTGGACCAAGGACAGCTAAGGAATTGTTCAATCACAGACATTCGTCACTGCGGAATGTTATTGAGAGAACATTCGGTGTATTGAAAAATAGATTCCACATAT
The DNA here is from genome assembly GCF_013358625.1 of Macadamia integrifolia. NCBI lineage: Eukaryota > Viridiplantae > Streptophyta > Magnoliopsida > Proteales > Proteaceae > Macadamia > Macadamia integrifolia. Next base: position 42,557 of record NW_024870558.1, on the reverse strand, counting down.
TAAAAAGTATGAAGGCGTACGATATTGAAGATCAGTCAAGAATCGTGGTCGCTTGTTGTGGGATCCACAATTACATTAAGGAACAAGCTATTCAAGATCAGTTATTCAATGAGCTTGGAAGTGAACAACAAATTGATGACCCAATGAATCCTGATACTCCTGCGTACCATGCTTCGGCATCTGATGTCTCCCAGAGACTATCTGCGAGACAAATGTCTATAGTGCGTCTTTATATAGCCAACCAATTGGCAATTTCAAGGAGAATGTCTACAATTTCGTTAAATCGATCCTGAACTTTTGCTAAATGAATTCATTATGTATTAAAAGGTAGACACAAAAATTAGGTCACCATTTTTCCTTCGAGTGTGTGTATAGGGTGTTAGTAAAAATACTTCTGTTCGCTTCATAATGTTTACATTGGGATGACTTGTAATCTTTGTGCTGTACAGATGTCTTCTACTGACACCGCAATGGCAAGGTGTGACTACTGTAATCATTTATGTGATAAGTACACAACGAAAAATGGGCCTAATAGAGGAAGACCGTTCTTCAAATGCCCAAGGCATAATGAATATTTTATGTGGGTAGATGAATTTCGCTTATGTGATTGTGGTGAGGGATAGTGCAAGGTACGCGTCATGAAGACAACAACGAACTTTAATCATCGTTTCTGGTGTTGTCCTAAATCCAATGGGGTATAATTAATTTATTTTATTTTTTAATCAGCATACTATTCGACCTATATTATCTTAATACATTTCAAAACTAAATTGATGAGTAATTGCAGCCCCTTGATCGAGGTTGCAAATTTTTTGATGGATTTATGGAGACAGCAATTTGACAAGTGCACAGTCTTCCGATTGTGGAACAAGCAATTCAATGGTTGGAGTTCAGTCTTCTCCATCAGCACCTTCCTCTGATTTTGTGAAAGGTTACTTGGAAAGAGCAATCAAAGGTGAAGAGGAGAAGTCTAGAGTACTGAAAAACGAAATGGATGTGTCTGAGGAAAAGCGAAGGATATATACCGATATCCTAGAGGCCATTAATAACATAGACATAAATAAAGGTGGTAGTTAGAGGGTAATGACCAACTATTGGAAACTTGTCAGACATATGGCATAAACATGGGAATATTTGCATTTTAATCTACTATTATTGGTTGACATTTCTTGTTTCGTAAAATTATGATGTAAGTTTGAGATAAGGAAATTGGTAGTTGTAGGTATGATTAAAATGAAGGGTCATGAGTTTATGAAGAAAGTAATAAAAGTGGAATTATTTTCATTAAAATTTCTTATAAACATCATATTTTGTCCGAAATGTTCCCATAAATAGAATTTATCAAACACCTTCTTACCCGTTTCTGTTTCCAGAAACAAGAATTATCAAACACCCTTCTTACCTGTTTCTGTTTCCAAAAACAGTAATTTCTGTTTCTGCCGTTTCTTGAAATAGAAACAGCAGAAGTGTTATCAAACGGCTTCATCCCCATTGTGCAAATCGTAAGAACTCAACTTCATCCCCATAGCACAAATCAGATCCCGAACTCCTGGTGAGTTTCTTCCTCCATCTCTATCTATGTTTCTCATCCCGCTGCTCACTCTTTTTCTGTCAAATTTTTCTACAAATGTTCTCCTCTCATGCTCAACCCTTCCTTGAAACTTGGGTCGTCCACAATCGTCTTCTTCACTGCGAGCAGCAGCAAGTACGAACTTCTTCCCTTGTGCATTTACACACACACACTCTCTCTCTCACTTTCTTTTTGGAATTGAAAAGATTGAGAGCAGAAAAGGCCCACTTTTCCTCAAAGTGGCTTATCAAGCTTTAAAAATCTCCAAGTGTCCACTATGAATTCCAGTACAATAATTGTACCAATTGAGAAGAAACTATGTCAATTTGATTCAGTGCCAGATTAAATTCAAGTTTAAATTCACTGGATAAACAACAGTCTAACAAATTACTCAAAGTTGAAGGCTCAGAAACCCTCGGTGCCAGAATGCCCCATTTTTTCAACTTATGCCCCCTCCCGGCAGCCTCTTGCTCTCCCTCTTCCTCTCCCTCCCTCGAATCTAATGTCATCCATTGCAAACCTAGGGTATGGCTTGCTGAGCAATTTGGTTTCCATAAATCTGCACTTCACCTTCCCATTGATGATGAATCCGGTGTACGAAGTTTTCGAGAGACTCTTCTTTGAAGGTTAGTGTTGTGTGTGGCAGAGATGGGTGGTGGTGCTTCTTGTGAGCTTAGTTGCTCTCCCTAATCCTAATTTTGCAAATTTCCTCTCATTGGTGGGGAGCAGTGTGTGTGTGTATTGTTGGGGTTTGTGTTGCCAGCTCTGTTCCATCTAATAGTATTCAAGGACGAAATGGGTTACAAAGGATTGGTTTTGGATCCCATGTCCCTAATCGGTTCACTTTGACAATAGGGCCTTGATACCTATCCTTATGGTGACTTAACCTGTGAAGTTTGGTAGCAAAACCTTATGTGCCGTGTGAGAAACTACTTGAGTTGCAGAACTGGTTCCCTTCTACCACCAAATGCAATTTCATAAATTAAATTTGATTTGTATAAAAACAATTGGAGCTTCAATGAATTTGCATTTATATTTGTAGTGGGCAAGACTATGCAGAGCATACTTGGTGGAAGTAATATGGTTTTATAAGAGATACACACCTGGGATGGAGGAGTACTTGGCTAAGGCATGTATGTAATAGGACATTTCTAGAATAGTTTCACCAAACGCTGTTTCTATTCCGCCACAACATGGAATCGAAAAAGAACACTCACCAGGAATAGAAGTGTTATCAAATGGCCCCTTAATATCATACAATATCCAAATCCAACCTTCTATAGCATAAAATATTAAAATGACAGGTGGTTCAGCCAAAACACCCTATCTGTGATAACAAATAGTAACATATATGGATTACAAGTTTATGATCTAAAGCCTAAACTTGAACTGAATTGAAATAAATCATACAAAGTAGGATGGACACTTAATTTAATTGTTAATTATTATACGGATTACTGCTCTTGCTTTATTTAATTGTTATACGGATTAATCGGATCGATTTAAATGGTTTTAAACGGTTTCAATTCGGTTTTAAACCAACGGGTTTCGTGGTTAAAACCGACCCGACCCATTTAGCTAATCATCCTAAAACTTGAAACCATAACCGCACCATTTATTAAATGACTTTGTGGTTTCGGTAAACGGTTTCGTTACAAATTCACATCCTTGGCACGGAGTATAGTTGAGTATAAGAATGTCAGGGATCCGGCCCAATACTACTCAATGATATGGAGAGGTGACCTTAAGGGGTAAATAACGTCTCCTGTCATAAAATGATAATTGATCCAATCAAGTATTCGATCCTTGTCATCATTGAATAGTATTTGGAATTGTGGATCCATCAATATCTCACATGCAAAAAATTGGATAGCCAGATGTTTTACAACGTGTTTCTAAAGTTTGAACCTCATTAAACCATGTTGTACCAAATTGAACCAAGCCAAACTTATTTGAAAACATTTAAACTAAACCTAAGCCTAATTATTCCGAATGAAGCCAAATTCAAATTAAAACAACTTAGCCAAGCTTATTTCAAATTTAAACTAAACCTAAGCCTAATTTTTTCAAATGAAGCTAAATTCAAATTAAAGTAGGTCAGCCAAGCATTATGAGAGCCAAACCAAGCCCACATTAATGGTCATTTGGGAGTCTTAGACAATTTGGCATGTCTAATCTTAAACAAGCCTTTTAAGGGATTTTTATTTTGGAGTTTAAGGCCTAAACGGCCAGCCTAAGGCTTATTCCCCTTTTGTCCCTATAGTTTCATATAAATGGCTACCCATTTTCACCTCTTAACACATGGATTTCACTCCTCATTTAACCGCCCTTCTCCCCTCTGGCCCTCTTGAAGTGTAACATATGAGACAAAGAAAGAGAGAAAGCAAGGGTGTTAGGTTGTTTGGGTTAATTCTGTATAACCTATTTGACCCCCTTGGTGTTTGAAGTTGATCTAAGAGCTTAGGAGAGGAACTCCATCTAGCAATCCCGAAGCCAATACCGGTTCTTACAAGTTTGGTAAAGAAATTTTGCTCTTTTTCCTTATTTGGTAAATTTATTTTCAATAGGGTGCGGAAGCACTGCCCAATTTTCTTTAAAGAAAAAAGTTCTTTTTTAATAAGGCACGGAAGCGCAACCCAATTTGTCATAGGGTGAAAACCCATTTTCTTGATAATATAGAACTCATGCCCAATTTTCCAAGTTTAGGAACCCACCTAATAAAATAGTGCATAAGTGCTACCCCAAATACCTGAAATAACTCAAAGGGTGAGATGAGATATTTCTCATCATCTCTCCGGAAGGGTGAGAGGAATCAGGAAACCCCACAAAGGTTTTTCGATCTTTGTCCTCATTGTAATATGTTGTTGAAGCTCTATATTGTCATCTTTACGCCTTGTTTGACTTAGGGTGTGGTTCTTTCCTCCAAATCTTTAATATCAAAATGATACAATCTCCCTCACGGGATTGTTCAAACTTAAGGATCAAGAGAGTACTTCATTTTATATACAAATCAATCTTGGACAGAATAACCTACTATCAATAATTTTCTGATTCTTCTCTTCTTTGATATCTGTGTGAGATGATTCAAATTTGGTTTTAAAGATAAGAGGCGGGAATATAACTTTTGTGAAATAGGAATATTTGAGATTCTGGGTAAAAGAAGGTTTAAAATGATCGTTAATGTGCTAGACTTACACATGTCCAAATCTAAGAATGTCAGTAGCTTTACAGGTTAAACTCTTCTAGGTTGGATCTTTATGGTGGGGTGCGATTTCAATTCATCGAGATTGAAGGCTTAGCTCTATTAGGTTGATTGAATGCCCAATCTCTTCAAGGATGGGTGAAACTCAACTTAGTTTCAAAAGAGGAACTCTTCAATGTTTACAATAAGACGATTTGAATAACTTTGATGATTCTTTGATTGAAAATTATATATTTGCAACTTAAAATTTATCTTCAATATATAGGACTATAGCCTTTGACCTAGGAGAATACAACCATTTCTTATACTTCCAATTTATGACATGGGCCAATCACAAAATTCACAGAAAAAAATTTTAAATAGAAAACTAGTTGAGGTACTTCATAAGTTATTGAACTCTTCCATACCTTGATGCAAAAGTTAAAGTCTCCAATACATTGATGCGAGACTCAGTACTTTGATTCTCGTCCCATAGTATGTGATGACTTTCAAGTGGACTTTCGTTCTAACTTTCAAGAGAAGAGAAGCTTCTTAACATAGGAAAAAGTAAGAGGCACTTAAAGGAATCTTTTAGGGACTCCCAATAATGAATTTTGCCAAGGGTGTTTAGGCCAGCTTCATTAGTGCTTTTTGATGGCTTGGTCCATTATGTTGTTTGTGCTTGGTCATGATTTGGTCGAGGATCAAATAAGCTTTGTGGGCTTAGGCCTTGAGGCCGGTAGATCTCCGTAAAGGCTTAATTATTAAACTTGAATGCAATTGGGATGCATCATCCTCGAATTTTTGTTGCTCAATTGTTCAATCGCAAGAATCAAGCCAACAACTTGATGCTGAAATTGTAATATCTCGACTTCAAAAGTTAATTTATAAATATGTTGTTGAGGCTCTAAATTATAATCTCTATACCTTTTTTGACTTGGGGAATGGTTCTTTCCTCCAAAGATTTGATACCAAATTGTTGCAATCTCCCTAACAAGATTGCTCAAACTCAAGGATTCGGAGAGTAGTTGCTTTGTAGACGAACCAATCATGGATAGAATGAACTACTGTCAGTAATCTAAGGATAATTCTCTACTTTGATATCAGTTTTTGATGATTCAAATTGGGTTTTGAATACAAGAGGCAGGGCTACAACTTTTGTGAAATGGAAATGTTTGAGATTCTTGGTAGAAGAGGGTTCAAAATGGCTGTCAAGGTATTGAACTTAAATAGTTTTGGAAAATCCAGTAGCTTTATGGGTTCAACTCTTTTAGGTTGGATCTTTATAGCGGAGTGTGATTTCAACTCTTTAAGGTTAAAGGCTCAGGTCTTCTCGGCTAATTGAATGCAAGGATGGGTGGAACTCAATTTAGTTTCAAAAGAGGAACTCTTCAATGTTCACAATAAGAAGCTTGGAAAAATTTTGAGAATTATTTGATTGAAAATTACATATTTGCAATTCAAAATTTATCCTCAATATATAAGACTACAACCATCTCTTAGACTTCCAAGTTCTGATACAACCAAATTAAAAAATTAATAGAAAAAATTAAATAAAAAATTAGTTGAGTGTCTTCCATAAGTTGTTGAAGTCTCTCATACCTTGATGTAAGGTAGGGGTGTCAATTCTTAAACCGAACCGGCAAAACCGGCCGGACCGAATCGATAACAACATGGACCGAACCGAACCAAAGCCTTATTGGGTCGGTTCGGTTTGGAGTATTGCAACCCCAAAACCAAACCGAACCGCACCGGAAACCGAATGAACCCGAAACCAAACCGAAACCGGCTCAAAACCCGGACCGAAACTGAAACCAAACCGGTAAGAAACCGAAACACTCCAAAATTCATTAAAAAAATCAAAATTTGCATAGTTTTGTAAACATTTGTATGGAAATTCGAATCCAAACTGGGCCAAAAACCAAAACCAACCCGGTTACAAATCGATTTAAGAAACTGAAGACAAACCGAAACCAAACCACACCGAAACCGAAACCAAAACCGAAACCGAAACCAGAATTTCTTTATTGGTTCGGTTTCGGTTTCAACTTTCTCACACCGAAATCGACTCAACCCGGACCGAAACCGAGCCGGACCGACCGATTGACACCCCTAATGTAAGGGTTGAGCTTTCCATTGCCTTGATGCAAGACTTAGCAATTTAATTCTTGTCCTATGATGAATAATGACTTACATGAATATTTTTTTATAGCTTTCAAGGGAAGAGAAAATTCTTGACATAGTGAAGAGCAAGAAGCACTTAAAGGAATCTCTTAAAGACCCCCAATAGTGAATTTGGCTAACGATATTTGGACCATTTTCTTTGGTATTTTTTTATGGCTTGGGCTACAATGTTGTTGGTGCTTGATTATGCCTTGGTCTAGGGCCAAATGAGCATTGTGGCCTTAGATTTTGATGTGGGTAAATCTACGCAAAAACTTAGTTGTTGATCTTGGATGCAACTGGACTGCATCAATAAAAGATTAAGATTAGAAATCCATATATATATATATATATATAGAGAGAGAGAGAGAGAGAGAGAGAGAGAGAGAGAGAGAGAGAGAGAGAGGGGGTTCCCTAAGGGGTAGTGCAGCTCCTGCATTAACATGGAGGCCAACAAAAGCGTGCGTGGAAACATCAACCTAGGCGATATTTCAACCTTTCATAAAGGATCATTTTTCCCTCACCTGTAGTTGGGTATAGGAGCTACTTTGCCTTTAAGGCCTCCCACCCCCCACCCCCTTCTCCACACACATACACTATTTTGTGTTTTTTTTTTTTTTTTTTCTACAATTAAGTTGGTACTATTTCTTTCCTTTGATCAATCCAATTTATAGTGCATAAATAGAATGCCCAAATATGCTCCGACTGGATAACTAAACACATTTGTATGTGGGTACAAAAGTAATGCCACACTTGTGAGCACCATGTAACATGCTAAAATATATATATATATATATAGAGAGAGAGAGAGAGATATAGATTAATTTCTCTCTCCTCCACTACCATATTGGTGGGTCCCCGTTGTTGTGAAAGAATCAATGAAATTTTAATAATCTCACACAAATCTTGAGAGGTCAATGGACAATCTTAACAAAGTCTTTCTAAACAACAGCTAATAAGAGAAATATAAAATGACCCCAACTAATAACACAATAGTAAACCAAGTAAGTTAAGAAAGAAAATAATGGATGAGGAGAAAATGAAAGAACTGGATTTGAAAATTTTCAACTCGCCTGTATAAAATAATAGTGGCACTCGCACTAGATGGTAAACCACAAGCAAGCTATGAAGAAAGTTATGGATGATGAGAAAAGAAAGAACTGGATCTGAAAATTTTCAGCTCAACTGTTTAAAATAATAGTGGACTAGCACCATGGAAGAAAGCAGGAACAAGATGCCCTACCATAGTTCAAAACTACAAGTTACATACAATTGCAATGAAAGACAAGAAAAGAAAAGAAGAAAAAAAAAAAAATCATTGATAACAGTGGAAATGCAAATGAAATGTAACTCCACTTCCTTCGGAGATGGTAATAAGCTCTTCAGTGCAAGTCGAAAGGGTCGAGTCATTTCATCTTGACTTTGGTTCTATTTCTTCTCTTTTTTTGAACATTATCAAATCGGGTTTTTCTCCCATCCGTATTAAAAGCTAATTGACTTGATCTTTTCACAACCCAAATTGAAGTGATATGACTATATCACTATTGTCAGATTGTAAATGCCATATAATGTGTGTATCAATAGTTTTTTAATTCTATTAGTATCAGAATTAGATAGTAGAAATCAATTTGAATTTTCAATAAATAAAATAATAAAACCTTAACCCAAACTAACCCATCTTTCTCACAAAAGTCACAAACTTCCGAATCCTTCCAAGCACCGACCATCTCGTGACTTGTTTCCATCGAGGTTGACTCTCTCAACTCGACCCACCGTTTCTTTTTGAATTACTGTTTTCTTCACTTTCTTTGAAATCCTACCAGTTCCAATAAACCGCTCGGTAATTAATAGTATTGATTTAGTCTTGACTATCTTAAAAGTATCTTAAATTATCTCTCTTTAACTTGCTTGTAAAGCTAAATTAACACGACAATAACAAAATATGAGAAAGAAAGCTCCAATTCTCTTGCACCTTAAGCAAAGTAGAAGTGGTTAATTATAAGTTGGGTAGACCCAATCACGATAATTTGGTCACACATTCACTTTGACAACCGTTGATGGATATTTTATTTTAATTTATTTCTTTTTTGTAAAGTTGATGGATAGTCCTTGAGGTCTATAAATGGACGCCCTAGATGTTTTCTATGTTTTTTTAGTAGTACGAAAATGCATGTGTTTACTCAATAATCAGAGAATACTAATGCATGATGCCTTGAATGAAAAAAGTTATATGAACAATAAAAAGGGGGTATATTCTGTGAAAAAGTGTGGTTCCTACCTATGCAGGGACCAATGGAAGCACACAAAGAAGCATACACAATAACGTCATTTTCTTTTGTATGGGGGTAAGCTAAGCCAATGAAAAAGCGCATGCATGAATATATATTCACCTAGTGGGTAGGGGCATCATTTTCATGGCACCCTATGAGAAGGCACAGGAGAATAGAACTAGGTAGTATTCTTTTCCCAATAAAAGAATATTGATCATCACTTCATTTTGGCCGAAGGGACAATTCCAAAACATAATTATATATATCGGGCAAAATGATTGAGTTGGTTGAGCAGAACGGGTTGAACTGATTGAATTAGGTTGAGCCCTATAGCCCAAGTTGTAAAATCAATAACCTTGACAGTTTCCCTAGTACAATGAGCTTATAACTAAGACAAGGGTTAATAAAAAAAAAATCACATTGCATTTTAATGGCCCAAATCATTTTGTTTTGGTAAATATAGCATCACAATCCTAAAAATATGGGAAGAAACTTATGACAATTGTGAGGGCTGAGTTGTGCCACTTGACATTTTTCTTAAGAGTAGAGACACCTCCTACGATGCAAATTGGGTATTCTTATGAATCAGCCTCAAAGATAAAACATCCCTACAGGCCCTTTTAGTAGTTGCACTCACTTACTGGGTCATGTTGGAACATTTCAGAGTTGTACTAAATTGGACAAAAAACAATGGTAGAGAAAACCAAGAAAAAATTGAAGTTGAACCGGATCGCTTCTTAATTGTTAGAGAAATTGACTAAATCCCCTCTCTATATAGAAGAGGAAAGACACCACCAATGATTATTTTCAAAAGGTTTGTTTAAAAACTGTTTTTTCACTCTCTTTCATGTTGTTGATCATTCAAATAAGTTTTTCAATAATCACATTTAGGTCACTTAAGTGACTATTATAAAATACATAACCTTACCTCTAATACACCTTTTTATAAAATAAACTATTATTTTAAAACTATTAAAAATTCCAACATTGGATTTTCCCTAACAATCCAGCATCTGAAACATGCCGTCTAAGAGAGAGAGAAAGAGAGAGAGAGAGGTCCACTTGTATCACTCTTCAATAACCTAATCCATGGGATCCTAAGTGGGTTACTCTATCGAGTTCTAAAAGGATAGGATAGACGATAGATAGTCAAAAAAGAAACCATAATCCACGGGAAAGGAGTTTGGCCCATGAGACTTGACTTTATATATAGACTCATCATTTAACATATTCCAAGAAAAAACAAAGGGTTCTAATTACTGTATTCGTTATAGTTTGCTTTCACCTTATTCCAAACACTATTAGGAACTGATTCCCAACCAATATTACAGACAAACAGACAATTTAATACCAACTTACTCAACCATGACTTTTTTTAGTCTTCTACTCATTTTTATATAAAGCATAAGCATGTTCAAGTGGAGCCCTTCCAACTAAGAGAGAGAGAGAGAGGCTTCTGCCTAGCTTCTGTAACCATAGGACAAAGTTCTGTTTGGCTGTCAGCTAAAAGAGACCTTATTTTCGAGATCCAATGTCTGGGATTAAAAGAAAAAGAAAAAGAAAGGAAAAAACAACAATTATAGAAAGTAGAAGCAAAAACTAAAGTTAAAAATATCACTAATAACTAATGACTACTAATACAACATAGAGCATATCTTTGTTATTATTAGATGAATCTGATGTACAAGCATTTGACTCCACATCATTTATGCCTGTTCTACTCAACCAACATAGCATGCAGATGTAGTTGCATGCAAACCATTCATTCTAGACCTAACCCACTTGAGACCATCGCTGCACTGCATGAATTTCTAGCAATTTTCTCCAAAACAAATAATAATAAAATATGGGAAAATATTTTCCGTGGGGCAGTGTGGCCCCTACAGTCAGACACATTGGAGACGAAATGACCCACATGAAAGGGAAATTGACTCTTCTATGGGTGTTTCCTCATGCACTTCCATTAGTCCTTGTGTAGGCACAGGAAACGCATTCTCCCACTGGAAACTCTAAACATAGCAGGAGAGTTTTTTGTCTGGGAGTGCAGCTCCTACACCAGTGTGAGGGTCAATGAGAATGCATGTAAAAGTGTCAATAAGGGTGAGATTTTTATCTTTCATAAGAGGCGGGCCAATCGTTTTGCAGGGGTCTATGTTTGGGTGAAGGAGCCATGCTTCCGGACAGGCTTATTTGTCCTTAGAAGATATTAGTTCTTAATTAAAAAAAATAAAAAATACTAAACTGGGATAGTAGTACACCGCTGCGCCGCTACCACTCCTACCCTGCCCACTGCATCTCCCCCAACCTGCTTACCCCTCCATACCTCTTCCTATCCCCTTCAGTTCCTTCGGCACTTACCCATTCAAGGTTCAACTTCCAACCTTCAACAAAAATCATGGCTCTTATTTCATGGGGGAATTGGCATCCCCAGTCTCCAAATTAAGCCTAATTTTTTTTCTCTTTCAGCTCTCATTATATTCTTTCTTTTAGTCCCTCCTACAATAACAGGAGCCACACTCCCTATAAAGAATACTTTCCCAAAGATAATATAAATTCTTCCATAGAAAGGCCTGGAAGTTTCTGGAAAAATCAAGAGACTTTTCAAGTCCCAAAGACAAAAATGGCATGACAATTGGAATTCTGTTGTTATGTGGAACTATTTCTAGCTACTCGTAAGGACTTGAACTAACTACTAAGGATGAATGTCTTCGATTACCGAATGAGCTAGGAAAGGTTTTATATATGTTGAAGCAAAGTAGGAAATGAGAATCAATTTAGTCATCTTCAACAATTGAAGGGTGTTATGTCTTTCCTTCTTGCATAAGTAATAAGCTTAAACGGAAAGTTAAACTATCATTTAGAATCATTCAATTTTCATCAAAAGCAATGAAGTGTGTTAAATACCTCCGTGTAAGTGGCTCCAAGGAGGTAAAAGTAGTCGAATTCAGAACCACACGCTTCCTAAAACAAAGGTCTCTTGTCAACTTATGAATCATTATGGAAAGCATCACGGCCACAAAAGTAAAGAAACAACCTTGAGTGAGTGAAAGTGTAAGACCACTCCAATATAAATAAATAATTGGGAAGATAATTCAAATTTTCATTATTTATTAAGAAAACAAAAGATGCCCTCACGCATCTCTAATTTTTTTTTCTTATGAACAAACAAATTCGTCATTATTTGAGACAACATTTAAAAATCTGGATGACGTTTATCTATTCCAAATGAAATAGGATCAGAATTGGTTGGAATTCTAGAAACTAGAATAATGAAGAAGAAGCAAAGGTTTTCACATGTTTATGGGTTTTTTTATTAAAAAATAAAATAGGTTTCTTTGGTTTTATGTTATTCTATTGATTAAAAGAAAAGGCGAAATGATAAAAAATGAAGATCCAAGTGCATTCATGATTGATTAATTTAGAAGAAAATTGCAATAATCTGACATAATTGGCATCAAGATTGGTAGATTCTACCACTTTAATCCCACATCGTCTAGAGAGAGATTATTAGGCTAATTAATAATCTTTAACCTCCTTAATATGGCACCACATATTTTAAAGTCTTGAGACCCATAGGCCAAAGAGGATAATATTGTATCAAGATTAATGGACCCAAAACGTTACAGAAACTTTCGACTAGCAAACCAACAATTTACTTTTTAGAAAAAAAATGTGCTTGTTATATGTTCCTGGAAGGAGTTAATTACTTAGTCTCGTGACCAGCTTCAAACTTGATAAAACTCCTTAATACCAATTCAGATGTGGTAATTGATAAAACTCAACTTTCATTGCACTAAAATAATACCTTTCTAAAGTAGCATCAGGAAAGCACAATGATGAAGCAAATAAAGCAAAGAAAGTAGGAAAGAGTTAATTAATTCTGTAGAAAATCCACCAATTCATAATCTTCACTATCACATTGGCTCCAATATTGGTCAAGACTACCTTTTCAAAACACCAGTTGCTTCAAAAATTCAACCATCATTGGGATGATAGATGAAAGACATGAGACATGGATGTGAGTGTCCCAATTTGGCCCATAGTTCTTCCTGTAGTCTCCCTTAACACTTTCAACTTGAATTGTCAAGTCCTTGCCTCCAGCATCATTCAATATATGTGATACATGAGCTTTTGTAAAATTCTTATTATTTTCAGTGGAGACAAGAAGATGTAGAGTACCCACAACATCCGTGTTTGTGAAGCTCCATATATGAAGATTTTAATCGCCATAAACCCCCTTTATCCTAACATCATTGAGAGCTACCTTCAGATCCTGCTCATATGCTCTAGGGATTCTTTGTAGCAAAATTTCATCTATCTCAGCAGTGGGACTGCTGAAGCTATGATCCACACTGAATAAATATTGAAGAAACAGGGTCAGCAAGATAAGCTAATTGAAATTTAATCAAGGATGTGAAGTAGGGGTGTCAATTCTGAGCCCACACCGGTAGGCCCAACCGAGCCCGACACATCTACTGCCCGACCTTGACTGGCCTGATTAATAAACGTGTCAGCTTAAGCCCAATACATTAATTAAACGGGCATTCACGGTGCAAGTAGCTAGCCCGTCGGCCGTCCGATCGAACCGACACGTTTATATGCCCAGCTTGAACTGACTTGTTGTAGCCTGACCCAGCCCAACACCCTTAATACTATATAAAATTCCTATTTTTCCACTACTGGTAAGAAACAAATTAAGCTTTCTTACCCTTTGCATCATAATAGGATTTGATTTTATTAAGCTTTATTTTGTAAGTTATAAAGGTCATAATCTCTTCTTTTTCTTTGTAAGAACAATCATAATCACATATCATTTCTCTTTTTTATTAAAGATGTGTCTCACATATTTTTGGGCATTCAACCAACTTAAGAAAAGAATTTTAAGGTAAATACATTTAAAGTCCGTTTAGACTTAAATAGATCCGTAACCCTGTTAAGGCCCGGTTAAGACCCGTTTAAGGAAGCCTGATTAAAAACCGACACCGTTCGGCCCGATTATAAATCGTACCATACCCCATAAAGCTAGACCCGTTTTCTTAAACAGGCGTTCACAGCGCAAGGCTTCCAAGTGGTCAAGCCTGATTAAGCCTGACCGAGACCGACCCAGCCCGACTAGTAGACACCCCTAATGTGAAGAATTAACATTAGCTTAGTTTTAAAAGAGTTGATAAACAATGGAGAATTAATAGAAAGTATACAATCAGAAAAATATGTTATGAGTGTGAGAGGAGGGAAATCCATATTCCAATGCACTTTATTACTCGTCTTTGGTAGCAATTACTCTCCTAACAAGGAGAATTGGGTCCAAGAGCTAAGACTACATCTTATAACACAAGCGAATTTTTTTTGGTAAAGAATAACACAAGTGACATGAATTCAGATGAATATGAACAACTTAAAATCGATACTATTCATATCTAGACCAAAGATTTTAATGGAATTTTCTACATAATCACATAAATCCATCAACAAGGTCTGCCTACCTAATTTACTGTGCCCACTCTAGTAAAAAAACATAACGTTGATTTCAAGATCAGAAAGTATTAGTGTATCCATGAAATAGAAAAAAACATACATAAAAGAGCCGAGGAAGAAATTGACTAGAAAAGGGGTCAGAACCTTAAATATTTCATAATGGAAAATATCTCACAGTGGTAAAATACCAATGACCCTTAAAGATCCAATAACATGAAAGATTGAAAAAGGGCCAGAATTTTGAAGAAACCAGAACCAACTTTGGATAAATTATGTTTGGCATATAAGTATTAATTTTTAGGCTATGTCCTATTGAGTGGTGGCTAACTCATCTTAAACTCAGATTGAGTTTAAGAGAAAAACAGAATATCAGTTAAAAAATTTTATGTAAAACTTTCATTCAAACCTTAGGGATTTCTTGTTATCAACAGAAGTTATATTCTAGCAATAGTTAATCATTCTTCAACTTGTTGCCATAGTATTGGGCATATTACTGTTGTTGACATCAAAGTCTTGCCAACGAGTATATTTTATTTACCAGTTTATCATTATAGAACTATTGTAATCAACCATCAGTTAAATGATCTTAATAACCTTTCGCATTGAAATCCTTTATATTAACCTCAATTTCAAGCAAGCCTGAAGGCTGATCCAATCCTTGATGAGGGGAGATTCCAATAGTCACTCCTGATTGATACTTACATAAATATGTAAAGAAAGTAAGACCTTACAATTGATTACAAATAGATCATCTAATTCTACTTTGGAACCCAGTAAAGGGTACTCACATGCACATTTCAATTTTTTTCTATTAATTTTAATTTTTAAGCCCAAAATCCTAATTTGTTTACACCAATAATTCCTCCCTCCTGGATCTCTCTAGTTTATCAATTCAATTATTGTATTGATTTCCAAACATTGAAGAATCAGCTCAAGATCAAACAAGCTCAAAGGTAGTAGCAAAACCTCCAACTAACTCAAAGAAATTAGGATTTGATAATTTTGAGAAGTTGTTAATGGAATAAAATAAAAAACAACAGTTCAAAAAAATCCAAATCATCAATTTAGGGGATTTATAAAAAATGGATAAATGCATGCCAGAGATTGAATGCTTTAGAAATGCATGCAACTGCATAAAATAATAAAAGATGCAATAACACTGCAATCGTAAAGATGATTTAATTCAATTAATAGATGAGTAATCAAAATCACACTAAAAATAACCCTTGGTTTATAGAAAAAGCAAATTAATAGTACAAGGAATAATGAATAACCATTGGTTTTTTGTTAAAATCCCCCTGTATGGCCTTAAGAGTCTTGTATCTTGAAGCTATTGATTTTTCCACGGATAATCTACCTTCATGACTACCTATCAAGTTGATACCAAATAACTATAACCTTATCCTAACTTCTGATACCACATAATATTAGAAATTATAAAATAAAAAAAAATACCAGCAATAAGTTAATCTTCTTCATACAAAACATGTAAATAAACATATTTAAGCAAACAACTATTTCGATCTACCTTTGCACCCAGAAGTTTTTTAAAGTCTAAAATAACCACATACGCCAACTAATCCCTATATATAACACCCAACAACGACGATAGTGCCTGTTAACAAAATGGGGGAAAGAAAAACAAAAAAGGAAACGGAAAATTATCTTAGATTCTCATTCAGATAAGCTTTTTTTAGATCTCTATTCTGAATTCTTTTAATAAAGGTAGTGTAGAGATAGAAGTCACTGGGCCACGATTTGAAAAAATCAAAGAGGAAAAGAGAGTACTTGCTTTGCGAAGAAAAGTCACATTTGGATTACTGGTTGTAAGACAAATTCTTTGAAAATCAGGTTATAACAAAGGCTTACTAAAGATTTTCATAACATTATATTATTCTTTGTATGGAGCAAAAACACTATCCTCGTCAGAGATTGCTTTCTTGTCAGTAGTAGCCTCGACATAACCGTCAAGTTTATGTGAGAGGATATCAAAAAGATATTTAGAGGATTAGGGGAAGCAAATGACAAAAGAGAGAGAAAAGAAGTTAGAGTAGAGGAGAGACGAGACAGGGTTTGTGTAGAAAGGAAAATAGAATTTTTGAGTGAAAATCGAAAACGAAAGAAAGATTATGCTTTGATGAGTGAAAGAGAGAGAGAGAAAAGGAGAGTGGGGGGGTTCATGTGGGGATTAATAAAAATGGCGGGAAGGAAAAAAACCTACCTTAAATTAAATTACCATTTCCAAGGCGACAACATCATAACCATCGTTCATGTTTAAATTTCTGTGACGGTACAAATGTTTCTATCACCCAAAATAAATTTTCAACAACGGTTAAAAATCTATCGTCATCCATATTCCATTTTTTGCTATGTTAATAATAACTGTTGTCTATAATAACTTTTCTACAATAGTAAAACCATAGTTGCTATCAAACCTCTATTTTCAACAACGGTAACAAAATTAACTGTCATCCAAATTGATTTTCAGTGGTGAAAATATTCATATGATTGCAAAATATTGTAGTATGAAATAAATGCTAATGCACCATTGCTAAATATTATAATAGACAATGGAAGGTATATTACCGTCACCATATATCCTAATAGGTGATGGAATATTTTTACTATCATAAATTGCATCGCCTAAAATAGCTTTTCTTATAGTGATAGAAAATCAATCTTAAATTTATAGTTTACTTTCACAGTTGATCTAAAGTCGTTACCGAACGACATATACATTAAAAGGAAATTGAGAGTTGATACATCATAAATTATGTCATTCCTCAAAGCTTTAAAAAAATCAGAATCAAATCCATAAAGCTTCATGCAGACTAAGATTGTGAATCACAGCATTCACTCAAGTCACAAAAGAATATAAACCAATAAGGGATTATATTATAAGTAAAGAATACAAATCATGTTTAAAGAAATCAAGGAAGAGAAACGATCTCATAATTTTATCAAAGAATATGATATTCCAGAGAATTAATTGAGATAAATTTTATATACAAACCATATGATTTATCAAATTAACTAAATAATTTTAGGGTAATTTACAATGCCAACCCTGGAGAATATTAATATTAGATGGACACCCCCTCTCTTTCACCAAATTAGACTCGAACCCTCTACCGTCAGTTAGTGTTAAAGAAATATACCAAGAATGTTGAATTCAGCAATTCATTTTTTTCTAAATACCATTTTGCCCTTAAAAATAAGGGAGTACTGAAATTTCCCTTCAAAGTTTTAGTCTCCAAATCAATTGAAGAAAAACCTAACTCACTATTCACTTTGTCGGAGAAGAAGATCCTTGGTGCTTTTCAGATCGATGGCTGCAACCCCCTTCCGACGACGGTTTCTACAAGCCCCCTCCAACGATTAGACCCCAATTGCCCAACTTGATGATCTTTTCAGTCATAGCCTTAACTTGAAATTCAGAAATTTCAGGACATGCTTGTGTCTAGAGGTTGGGTCGAAGGCTCAAGAAGCCGCCATTCCATATTGTCAAAGGGCATTATCAATTTGCAAGGTTCAGGTGGGAAGACTCATCAATGAAGTTAATGAACTAAAGAGAAAAACATGCTCAGGAGAGACAATTGATGTTGCTGACCCTAATTAGAAGAACCAACAATCATCTGCTGGGTCTCAAGATGAACCTTTAGTTTCAGAGAAGTAATCTAAGATTGGGACACTAAAGGAACTCTCCAGCGAGTTGGAAAGGAAGGCAAGTGTTGCTCAAATCCTGCATCCTATTGGACAAAAATTCAGGTATATCTATTTAAGCATATGACTTTATTATATATATCATGGTAACTCGTTTGTATGTTGAATTTCAGCTTGAAGACCTCCAACAACTTGTCTTAACCCCGTATCTATCTTTTCTAAAGTCCTTATAATGGTTTCTTTGAAAGCAACCGGCAACCAGAGAAGAGCTCACCTTCAACAGCATTGAGCTCTTCACAGATGGGTACTGTCCAGGAGAGTGTGGGCTTTGACTCTCCAACTATTTCAACATGTCATACAAAGGAGACTGTGAGTGTCACACATCTTGGTGTGGTAGAATGAAGCATTAAGAGACCATTAACGAACCCAGGCAGTACTGAACCCAGCTCGTTGAAGAAGCCCTTGCATGATTCATCAGAGGGCAAAAGTAATGGCGGCCTATCTTGAAGGGTTTTTGTTTTTTTAATATAATTCCAACGGCCAATTTAATTAAATCCACAACATTCGTCTAGTCCTGAGGCAGAGGGCATGTTTGCAAGGTTCAAAGTAGGTTAAAGAGGTTTTGCCATGAGGTTGCCGCCACTGTTCTAAACGATCATTGGTAGAGACAAGGGTGAATAAACGGGTATTTTTGGTATAATATAATAAGAGTGTTTTACTCATACGGGCTAAAGTGTCACTTCATAGCATCCCTTAACAGAGATTGATGGCAGGGGGTCCGAGTCTAATTTGGTGAAAGAGAGGGGGTGTCCCTCTAATATTGGCATTCTCCAAGGGGTGGCGTTGTAAATTACCCATAATTTTAATAATCAAATATGATCGTCAAATCAATGATGAAGAAGGCAATCAAGATCCTTGTATCGAGAGAGGTCTTACTTGATTTCAAATTCTTAAGAACAGAAAAGAAATCCAAGAGCAATGGTCGATGATTCCATTATGAGATGAAGCAATCTAGAGCAGATTTTTCAAACTGTGAAAACTTAGCAAATAAACCTCACTTTTGAATAGATTTAAAGAATCTTAAACCTTCTCCAAAGAAATTGTAGATGCTAATAAGCTGGGGAGATCGATTGAGAGAGAAGTTGTTGTTAGAAACACCTAGAGGGGGGTGAATAGGTTTTCTCGAGAGTACTTGACAATATTTCGATTTTTCACAACTCAGACAAGATGCAGAATTAAAGTGCGGAATCAAAATAGTAAGACACAAAGATTTTATAGTAGTTCGACTTATAGCCAATTCTACGTTTACTCCTCTCAATATCCCTTCAGAGATTTTTCACTATATGTTTCTTTTACTGGGTAAGAAACAAGTCTTTACAATCGTCTTAATTATAGGTCAAGTGTAACCCACTATTGAATACAAGCAAGAGCAACTCACAATCGTCTTAGTTTTGGGTCAAGTGTAACCCACTCTTGAGTCCAAGCAAGAGCAACTCAAAATAGTCTTAATTACGGGTCAAGTGTAACCCACTTTTGAGTCCAAACAAGAGTAACTTAAATCACTCGAAGTACGAGCAAGAGCAACCCACTTCTTGAGTACCGGCAAGAGAACCGACAATTGAAATGTAAAAAATACAAATTACAAGAGTTGAATGATGTTACCCGTGGTATGTAGAACAAGTAATCTTGTGTAAATGTGCAAGTGGATGAATGCATGAATGAACTTGCTTGCACTTTGAAGCTTCTCAATGAGGATGACTTGACTGCTTGAAGCTTCTTCTTCTCACTCTTTTCTTAGAGCTTCACTTACAATCTCTCTCTTTCTTTTTCAATGTATTTCTCCCTCAATTGTATCATAAAATGCATCTTATGAATATGTAGAGAAGCGCTTAAAACATTGCCTAAGAGTGGGTATTTATAGCCAAGAGAGTAAGTGAGAAGAGGATTAAAAAAATCCTTCAACGGATCTATTTTCTCTGATCTGGTTTCAGATTCAGATTCAAAGTAGCCGTTTATAACCGTTGGGTGTTTGAGGTTCTGCCCTAATCCAGATTTCCAGATTGGAGTTTTCACAATCAGGATTGATCCGGATTTCTGGATCCGATCCAGATCCATCTAGATTGAATCTGGATGCCTCTATCAGTTAGCTTTTATGACAGACAATATAGACTTTATGAAAACAACCATTACTTTCTCATCTGAACTCGGATTGAGATGATTCAAGTTACGTTGGATTCAAAACTCTATGTTCTACAACTTTTATGGAGAGTCCATTTCCTAATACAGAATTTAAGATTACCCAAAATTCCTTGTAGTCAGGTCAATGTGGTTTACACAGAATTTCACTAGAACATATTTTTCCTAATATGTTTCTAACCACTTAGGGACTTTCATACTTAGTCAAGGTATGTCCTAATGTCATTCTAGTATGATGTTATGCAATGCATGATGTGCATGCACATATATATGGAAGTTTACAGATTACATATGAACAACCATTCTATCCTAGAGGTCTTCTTCTCCACATGAGCCTTAAAGTCTTTATCTTGACTTCTACTCTTGGCACTTCTTCCATTCTTCTTGTTTGCAATCCCATGATTTTGAGCTTCATGCCTTGATATCTTGAAGCTTGAATTCTTCTAATACATTCTTCAAGCATTGATCCAACATTGTTAATACTCCTTATTTGATGACTTCATCAAATTCGATCTTTGATATGAAGTCTCTATAAAACAATACTTGAAAGCAAATTATTGTTATCATCAAAACATGAGTGTGAAAGTGAAATACCTTCTTTGATATGTAATGCATGCTTATGAGATGCAATGTAGTGCTTGTGTATGGTGTGTGCACTATTACATTGAGCATCACTTAAGGTCTTTGACTCTGTTTAGAGAAATTAAAGTATCAGTTTTGAGCTCCCGCTCTGATAGCAATTGTTAGAAACACCTGGAGGGGGGTGAATAGGTTTTCTCGAGAGTACTTGACAATATTTCAATTTATCACAACTTAGACGAAATGTGAAATTAAAATGCAAAATCAAAATAGTAAAACACAAAGATTTTATAGTAGTTCGAGTTATAACTAAGTCTACGTCTATTTCTCTCAATACTCCTTGAGAGATTTTTCACTATATATTTCTCTTACCAGGCAAGAAACAAGCATTTACAATTGTCTTAATTACAGGTCAAGTGTAACCCACTCTTGAGTACAAGCAAAAACAACTCACAATCGTCTTAGTTTTGGATCAAGTGTAACCCACTTTTAAGTCTAAGCAAGAGCAACTCAAAATCGTCTTAGTTATGGGTCAAGTGTAACCCACTCTTTAGTCTAAGCAAGAGCAACTCAAACCACTCTTGAGTACAAGCAAGAGCAACTCACTTCTTGAGTACCAGCAAGAGAACCAACAATTGAAATGTAAAAAATGCAAATTACAAGAGTTGAACGATGTTACCCGTGGTATGTAGAACAAGTACTCTTATGTAAATGTGCAAGTGGATTAATGCAATGAACGAACTTGCTTCACTTTGAAGCTTTTCAATGAGGATGACTTGAATGCTTGAAGCTTCTTCTTCTCTTCCTCTTCTCTCTCTTTTCTTAGAGCTTCACTCACATCCTCTCTCTTTCTTTTTCAATATATTTCTCACTCAATTGTATGCACAAAATGTGTCTTATGCATAAGAGAAGTACCTAAAACATTGCCTAAGAGTGGGTATTTATAGCTAAGAGAGTGAGTGAGAAGAGGATTAAAAAATCCTTCAACAGATCTATTTTCTCTAATCCGGATTCAAAGTAGCCGTTTATGACTGCTGGGTGTTTGAGGTTCTGTCCTGATCCAGATTTTTGGATTGGAGTTTTCTTAATCCAGATCCATCTGGATTGAATCCGGATGCCTCTGTCAGTCAGTTTTTTTTTTTGACAGACAATGTAGACTTTACGAAAACAGTCATATCTTTCTCATCCGAACTCGGATTGAGATGATTCAAGTTGCGTTGGATTCACAATTCAATGTTCTACAACTTTCTTGGAGTCCTTCTACTAATACTGATTTTAAGGTTACCCACAATGCCATTTAGTCATGTTAATGTGGTTTTCACAGAATTTCACTAAAACATATCTTTCCTAATATGTTTCTAGTCACTTAGGGACTTTCATACTTAGTCAAGGTATGTCTTAAGGTCATTCTAGTACAATGTTATACAATGCATGAGGTATGTGCATGTATATATGGAAGTTTACAGATTACATATGAACAAACATTCTATCCTAGAGGTCTTCTTCTCCACTTGAGCTTTAAAGTCTTTATCTTGACTTCTACTCTTGGCACTTCTTCTTCCATTCTTCTTGTTTGCAATTTCATGACTTTGCATGTCGTGGCATCTTGAAGCTTGAATTCTTCTAATATCTTCTTCAAGCATTAATCCAACCTTGTTGATACTCCTTATTTGATGACTTTATCAAATTCGATCTTTGATATGAAGTCTCTATAAAACAATACTTGAAGAAAAATTGTTGTTATCATCAAAATATGAGTGTGGAGGTGAATACCTCATTTGATATGTAATGCATGCTTATGAGATGCTGTATAGTGCTTATATATGGTGTGTGCACTATTACATTGAGCATCGCTTAAAGTCTTCTTATTCTTCTTGCAGTTGGTCCTCAAGAGTCTTCATGTTCTATTATATTGACCTTGCATGCTTGATGTCTTCTACATACTTCAATGTACTTCAAGCTTTGATGCTTTAGATATCTTATTCAGCTCTGATGGAGGTCAAGTAGCCTCGTGTCTTGATCCTTTACATCATATTTGGTATAAAACATTAGTTACATACACACTTGTTTGTTATCATCAAAATCAATGTGGAGAGTGGTATAGAGTGGTATTCCCAACAAACTCGAGAGAGATCGGTTGAGAGAAAAAGCCCCAAGAGAGATCGATTACTCTCCTCTTTTCTAATCATAGGTCCAGAACCTCTCTCCCTTGAAAATATTCTCTAACCCTCTCTTCTCTCACTCTCTTTCTTTGAAATTCTTTTTCCCAAAAATAGAAATTTCTTAAAAGAAAAAAAAAAGCAGAGCAATCCTAACTCTAGAGAAAAGGAGAAAGTAGAATAATCTCCCCTCTTTCTCTCTTCTAAAAGATCAAAAATCTAAAGAATCCTCCTTTAAGGTAAAGGGAAACCTATCCCCCTCGAATAAGATAATGCCATCGCAAGTCCAAAAAAAAGTGTTATTTGTAAAATTTGGGTGTTTACTGAGGTTCATTCTATTTATCTTTAGGTACATTATTACTATTTACTTCTTTAGTGGTCTCAAAGAGCCTTTTTCAATCACTCTCCATGCATCTGTGTGATGTGCATAAGAGAAATTTCTTAACCTATATTTCTAATAGATGAAATTTTCACTATAAAAATAATGGTGGGTAAAAAATATTAAGTTTATCTAGATGATGAATTGATGAAGATGACGGGAATCAAAATTGTTCAATTAAGAACTCTCAATATAATACCAATTGTTAAATAACCTAGAGAGGTGAATAGGTTATCACTATTGGAATTTGTTTCCTTTTCAATTTAATCATCAACAAATGATGTCAATGGTCAACTAGACCACTGACCCTCAAGCATGACTTGCCTAAGGTCAATACTAGCTATTTCGATCACGAATACCAAGGGTCCCTCATCAATCAAGGTTTTGAATAATTACTTAAAAAGCCTCTACTTTTTAGACCATGTTACTAGTTCATTATTTATTATAATATTACATGAATTTCTAATGATATGAAATGACATCTGGTTCTCCACAATGTAATGTCTTTAAGAAGTGTTTTGTATTAAGGCTGTCAATTTCAAACCCAACTCGACAAGTCCGACCGTTCAAAGCTCAAAGTAACTCGTCCTGATCAATAAACATACATGTTGGGCTTAAGGCCCCCCATTTATAGTTAGTTGTTCTCAATATAAATCTCTCACCCATTAGTTGTCTAATCGGATCAACCGATTATAGGCTCGCTTAAGTATACCCTTAAACAACTAGATAAAATTTTCATCTTTTACCCACAAGAGCCAAATCATGTAAAATATCCCAGCCAACTTCAACCCTTTAAAAACCCTATCCTAACCCATTTTTTTTCTAATTTCATTTTTCCTCCTGTCCTTTGTCTTTGTTTTTCCTTTGCTATGCCTCCACTGGAACTCAAAGTTGAAGTCAAAAGATTGAATCCTAAAACTCATCATTCTCCTAACGTACAGAGTCTCTCATTTTCTTAAATTATTTTTTTTCTTTTTTTTTTCGTCTCAAGTATCATCTTCTTCCTTCATTTTTTTTTTTCTTTTTTTGTTCATCTTTTATAGATTCCAATGTAGAATATAAAGAATATTGAAACAATGATCATATATCCTAATATCTATGTTCAATTGCTTTAATTTTATTCAAAGAATAAAATTTTATCTTTTCATATGATGAATATATTTTTCACCTATATTTCTGCATCATCCTCAAGAAAGTTAAGTCCAATTACTTCTTCTTTTTTCAACTTAATTGATAAAAATATTTCCTTGAATAAGAAATAATCTGCTAGTGTCCGATCATAGTTCCGTAAGATTTCAAGTTCCGAATGATTATGTTTTAACATGGTTACCATTTTGCTAGAATTCATTTTTGAATAATGTTTGTTACCAAAAAAAATTGTGAACAATATTCAATTTGATAATGTATTGAAAAGCGGGATTAATCTTTTAAATTTTCTGGTTTATGTAATTTTATGTGGGTTTTTTTTTTTTCTATTCTTAGTATTAACTTTTTATATCAACAGTTAACAAAACATATTTTCTTAAGTTGAAGATAGGAATCAACCAACTTCAACATATCATGGTACTTTAAGAAAAATAGTGTAAGATCTTTTTTTTTTTTTGGTCAAGAAAAAAATAGTGTAAGATCAGCAACTACCAAAACATGACTTTGAATGATGGGGATGGGAATCTATTTATTTTAACACAGTAGAATATTTTTTTAGTTATGATATTATTAACAATCGAATAAACATGATTTTTGAAAGTCGAGAATGGGAATCTACCAACTCTAATATATTAGCTTAATTTTTTATTATTCTAAACATTCTAATTTATAATAATGATATTATTAACAAATTTTTATCTTTTTTATGTTATAGGTGAAAAGATCTTTATATCTGTTATCCATGCTAGCAGTTTTTAGGTTATGCGTCGGGATAAGTGTTCATTATCTGTCTCATCTCTCCCTTGGTTGGTTTTAGGTATTTTTCACTTTAGGATAATGTTATTCTTTGAATTATAAAATAATAAATTTAATGGTCTCTAGCTATGGAAGAGTTTCTTTTGTGTTGCTCTCAACATATAGTGTAATATTACAACTTTGTGTGTCGATCCTACATGATACTAGTGGCCTTATTTCTTCTGATTTATGACTCTTTAGTGTTATAGCAATTATAGGTTATTTTCTATGGATTCATCGTAATCACACACACACACACACACACACACATATATATATATATATATAGGTTTTTGCATAATATTTATTGATGGACTTTAGTCATTTGTAGGATCTAACATCCTACCCCTCCTCCCCTATATGAAATTGATAAAATTTTAGGATTTTATTGATGGCCATTGAGGATCCTTCAGAAATGTATATATTTGGGAATTTTGTTGTTAGTACAACTTAAGCAAGTTAGGTGTCTTTATTTATCTACATATGACAGTTCAATTGTGTTGATTTTAGTTGTAGATACACAAGGGACTAGATTGAAGCAGAAAATAGAGTTCCTTGCCTAAAGAACCTTAGTGGCATAACATAATAAGTATAAGGTGTTGCACATGATAACTTATTCTGTTGGTCTGACCTCTCTTTTACCAAAGACTGCTAGTGTGGTGTGGCCTTGGGGATATTTTCAATTATCTTTGGACATTTCTATGTTATGTAAAAATTAATCTAAAATAGTTTTGCTTTAGGTGTAATAAGAACATGGTAATATAGTTGGTTAGTTTCTTCTTAGCATGTGGCACTGTAGCTAGGAAGTTGAATATGGTGGTCGTAAGTGATGCGGTATGTATTGTACTTTCGTTGTTTTAATTGTAAGTATACTTCTTAGGAGTGTAAGAAAAGCCCCCAACCCAAGCCTACCCGAGTGCGCCTTGAACCCATAAAGAGCTTGGGTCAAGCTTTTTAGTCTGCAAGGTGAGCTTGGGCTGAGATTTTCAAGCCTGAGCTAGGTCCAGCTTGGGCTGAGGCCGGCAAGACCTAGCCTAACATTATATATATATATATATATATATACCAAGGATCACTGACACCTATATTATTTTAAGGGAAAATTACTTGATTACCCATTTTTGGGTTTCACTTTACAAAATTATCCAAATTGTGTTTCACTTAACAAAAATATACAAAATAATGTTTGAGTTTACAAAAGTACCCAAAGTAGTGATTCTCCTTCATTTTCCGACATGTTTTGACATTTTTACTCCTAATTCTTTCTACCAACATTGAATCACTAACCCTACCCTCCTCTTCAACATACAATTGCTGACGCCACCACCACCACCACAACCACTGACGTCACCATGACACCACCCATGTCGTCCTACTCCCTTGCCCCAAACTCACCACCTCGTCTTCCAGGCGCAACCACCATGTCTTCTCTGAACACTCACCCCTCACCCCACAACCTATGAGTGTTTGGCTAGATAGAAGAGCGCCTTTGGGCTTCATGGTGGTATTCTCCGAAATGCCTCAAGTCGAACTGGATCCACAGGAGCCACGGGATCACTTTTATTGGAGCCACCATGGTGAGTTCGCTACTGGTCTGAGCTCTCTGGTCTTTCATATACTCTAAACCCTGTCCCATCCCTGATGTATTTTCTATGTCAGTCGCTGACATGAAGATGACTACCACCAAGGAAGTCTTCACCATGAAGGACTGTGGCGGCATTAACTTACAGTGGTCCAACCTTCTATGCTGACCCCAAGGGTCTTTCTAGTTTAAAATTTTGGGTTTTCGGATGTTTTTATCGTTCATATCAGTTTGGTAAGATCCGTTGATGACTCTGGAGTTTCTTTCTTTCTTTTTATGTGGTTGATTCATTGAATGGTTTTGTTATTAACTGAAGCCTGGGTTGATGAAGATTCTGTGAGGATTCAAGAACTTGAAGGGTTAATGAATGCTTGTTGTTCTTTAGTCTTGGTAATTAAATTTTAATTTAGCTGAAACCTTCTTTTGCTATTAATTCTGTTGTCATATCTGTTAGCCCTTTTTGGTGAGATTGGAGTGTTAGTCCTTTTGGTGAGATTGGAGCTTCAATAGCTTTGTTTGTTTCTGAAATTCTCTTTTTCTTGTTTTTGGTGGACTGGGGGGAGAAGAAGGGTTATTTCTGTAAGACCACTATTTGGGAAAAGAAGCTTTATTCATACAAAGAAGGGTTTTTTTCTATAAGACCCACCTGCGCCAACCTTCTACGACGACCCCAGCCTGAGCTACTTAGTAGAGGGCAAGAAACACATGAAGATCTGGGATGAGAAACGAAAAGGACAAGTGCAAAGAGCACAAAATGGTTGTTCAAGGGTGGCCCGAAAGGATATCGGAGTCCACCTGAGCGGAAAGCAAGAGGT
Organism: Macadamia integrifolia; assembly: GCF_013358625.1. Taxonomy (NCBI): domain Eukaryota; kingdom Viridiplantae; phylum Streptophyta; class Magnoliopsida; order Proteales; family Proteaceae; genus Macadamia; species Macadamia integrifolia. Next base: position 14,584 of record NW_024870558.1, on the reverse strand, counting down.
AACGGGTAGAGTAAGGGTTAGGGTAAAAATGTCAAAACGTATAAGATGATGGAGGAGGATCACTGTTTTGGGTTGTTTTGTAAACCTAGACATTATTTTGTATATTTTTGTTAAGTGAAACAAAACTTGGGTCATTTTGTAAAGTGAAACCCAAAAATGGGTAATCAAGTAATTTTTCCTTATTTTAATTCACAAAATCACAACTACATTACGCACACTTTAATTTTTATTCAATTCACAAGTACACATTAGCGTCCACTTTACCCACATCATTAAGCCATTATTTCTCTTTTTTAACCCCTCCTAATAAACCTTAAATAATAAAAGAAGAAGCTTTTTGTGTTTGCTTATGTGATCTTTGATTTCTTCTCCCTTAATTTTTGATAGCTCGATCTCGAATGAGAGACTGATAAACCTTTGGACATTTTCTAGAACAAATAACAAATTAAGATGAAGTTTTACTCTCTTTTTTTTTTTGTACAAAGAAAATTAAGTTTTATGTTTTTCAGTGTTAGAAAGTCGAATTACTATTCATCTTCTTAGGCAATCAATCAATAGCCACTGGTTTCTCTCGATCTAGCTAAAAGGAAGTAAATAACACTATGTATTTTTGTTTTTCCAAATCAATGAAACCCTTAATTTACTGATTTGATCATGATATATAGAGATTGATATTTACTTTTAATATGGTCGGAAGAAAATCATATAAACAATTACATTAATTATGGAACACAACCTCACATTTTTCAAGTAGTTGAAGCTGAAGCAGTTACTTTCGAAGTAACAAAAAGAAAAACAACAATTGGAGTGGGAGACTTGGAGTCAGAAAGAGAATCTAACTTATTTCTTTCATTCAAAATCGTACATGAGACTTTCATCTCATGAAAGAAGATGAGTTCTTTCCTTTTTAAAGTGTTTTCAAAAATTTAAGACTGAATTAGAATTAAGGGATTTATGTTTTGGATTTAAACTTTAGGGTCAACATTATCAATCCGCCCCAATCTAGCTCAATCAGGAGCAATCGGGGTCGAATGGAGTTGGATTAGGCCTGGGCTGAGTTAAGAGACCTTAGGGTTATGTTAAGGTTTTTAAAAGTCCAGCCAAACCCGATCCATTGACACCCCTAATATTTCTTATATAATGCCTTCACGGTTGCACGTTGACAGTGTGATACATAATAATTAAGGGAGGGCATATGGTGGTGTGAGTCATATCCTAAAGAAAATCAAGAAATAAGTGAAACAATATAGTAATAGTTTACTATTTTTAGGAACAAAGAATAGTCTGACCCACTGTTCACGCTAAACAGATCCAATGGTCCTTATAGGATTAAGTTTTGGTCTTCCAGGCTAAAGATTAATAGTTTACTATTTTTAGAAACAAAGAATAATCTCTCTGTCTCGTTGTTTGCTCCATACATATCTAATGGGCCTTACAGATTAAGTTTTGGTTTTGCATTCATGGAGCTTTATTCAAATTTCAGTCACAATTTAACCTTTGGATCAAGGTTCGTAATCTCGATTCTCAAATACTAATCCAAATCGGGCTGTATCGAATGGATTTATCGTTATTTAAAAAAAGATATTTATTTTTACCCTTGGATTATATCAGTGGATCGATGTTGAATGCATTGAACCCGACCCAAAATTACAAACCATACGTTGGACACAAACTAAAAGCCAAAATGAAGGATCAACCTAGATCTGCTTTTCCAAGTAATCACAAACATTAGCAACCCTAAAGCCTAGACTAATCTTTTCATAGTATCCAAAACTAGACTAATGAAGCTTAAGTTGTTTAATTCTTTATCAATTTCGACCAATCTCTCAATCACAAACATTATAATGGTCCATACTTATGATAATATGACTTGCACACTAAGAGCGAGATTTCCATTATTATAACGAGCTATTGAATATTGCTTCAGAATTTATAGGGGAAGAAAATGGTCCCCAGTTGCGATCTCTATGGCTGGATACAGCGGAGCGTGCAAAGACCACCCTGCACCCTGAATCGTCTCTTGGTCGATGTCTCCCTTCCATTGGCCTATGTGATAGCGTAGTGGCCATGCTATTAGGGACCGTTCTATCGCCCTAACTTATATTGTTCTTACATCATCATTACCTTCCAACCAAAAAAAAAAACAACATTACCTACTGAAGAGATTGAATGTGTTAACAAAGTTTTTAAAAAAGGCGTATTTAATGCACAATGTTCCTGCCAATATAAATTCTTGAGAGGGTCATCACATATACAGCTTTATCCCGACTTTACCACAAGACTCGATTGAATTTATTATCAAATAGTCACAATAGAACAAGGAACCTTACCATTGCACTAAGGTCCGCCCAAACACATGCTTATGAAAGATTTATCTGCGGTGAGTAAGTGACATAAGATCCACCGGGCTTTTGGTTTGATTTTATTGAAGTGAACCAGCCAAGCTGGCCGAACCAACCTGAACCAGGGTGAGCTGGCAAGAACAGGATTGCTTGGTCACCGTTACTACCAACAGGGACCGTTGGCGTACTACAGTGAGTAGTGGGCTGCCCGTCTCCAGTCAACATCTCCCGTCAACCTCGGCTCTTATTAATTAAATCATTATAACGGAATATTCGTACGGCATAGAATATTCGACTCATTAAGCTAACGCCGTCAATCCAATCTTACGCTTAGCTGGAGGCCGCTGAATCGTTTATAGGGTTTTCTGAATGGGCCAGCTGGCACAGCACGAAGCACATGGCCAGCTGCTCTTGTCGTGATTGAGTTCGATTTCCAAAATACCCTTCATCGCTTTACCAATTATCCTATTTAACCAAGGACATTTTTATTTCCTTAAAAAACAACAAAAAAAAAAAGGACATTTTCATTTCATTACTCCTTTAAAATGGTAAATCTAGGGATGACGATGGAAGGACAGCTTGGTAAATTTAGTAAGTGGGTTTTTTAAGCTCTTGCTTGTTACGGACTAACATCTGCCCGAGGTAAAGATGCTTATCGTACGCACTCTTTCTGTAAGAATGAAATGGAAAATACAAAGGAAGTAAATGAGAAAAACTGAAAAGAATTACAAATACAAGGAAATGCAAGTATAAAGCGGAGGAGAGAGAGAGAGAGAGAGAGAGAGAGAGAGATGAGAGAGAAAATAATAAAGAAAGAGAGAGGAAGAACAGTGGTAGAAGGGGGAGAGAGAGAGAGAGAGAGGTGTCTCGTGAAGCAGCAGGTGAAAGGAAGGAAGAAATAAAAGGAGTGAAAGGAAGGAAGAAATAAAAGGAAGACTCTCTTCCTCTTCTCTCAATCTAATTCTCTCTCCTTCTTTGTTGTACTTTCTAACATACACACACAGAGACAGTCATTCCTTGCTTCTTCCTTTTAAATCACGAGATCCCCATCTCTTTATTTGTTTCTTTCCCTTTCTCATCTTGGACTCTTCTTTTCTTCCAATTTTTCTTTTGATTGATGTCTTCTGCAAAGCTTCTTTGGTTTCATTTCCTTCTCTGTTGTTGTCGGTGGTGTTCTTGTAGTTACAGCTACAGGCATTGTTGAAAGGGGAAGATTGAAGACGAGAACAAAAGCCCAGAAAGAAAGGAAAAAATAAATAAAAATTGAATCTTCGTGGTTATTCTAGGTGAGAAATGTCGCATTCAGGCAAACCCATAACCGAAATAGGGTTTGATTCCCTTTCCGATCGGTTTTGTGGCGCTTTGAGTTGCGAAAACAACAAACCTGATTTTAAGGAACTCGTTCTGGATTCACCGGTTTCGCCGTTGAGGACTCGTGGGTTGGGTGGAGGTGGCCCTGCTGTGAGTGGGGTGACCACTACGAGCAGCAGTTCTAGTTCGTCTGGTTCAGTTTCAGGAAAAACTGGGAACAACGCCGTCGTCAGAAGATCCGATGGTGGTGGGAATAACCACTCAGGTGAGCTCTCGGGCTCGAGCGAAAGCAGCCCAACTGCGGCTGAGAGCACTAGATCCGCTTCGGCTACTCGTAATTACAAGCCTGGTCATGGCAGATCGAATTCTTGCGGTGCCCCATTAATCTATTCTGGCGGAAGCGTGGTCAGTGGTGGCGGCGGCGGCAGTGGAGTTTCTGTCAATTCACCGACTGTGAATGTCGTTCCCAGCGGTAACATTTGTCGATCGGGAAAGATTTTGAAGACAGGATTGGTGACCAAGAACTCTGCAAGGAACGACGTTCTGGGGTTGGGCACCGGAAACTACGGGCATGGTAGTATAATGCGGGGCGGCGCTGGTGGCAAATTGGTCGTTGGCAGTAGTGGAGGTGAAGCTAGTCCGGCTAATGTAACAAGTAATATACAATTCACAGGGGAATCAGTAATGGTGAAGAGGGCCATGGCGAGTTCGGATCCGGAGGAGGTGAAGAAGGCCGGTAATGAGCAGTACAAAAGGGGAAATTTTGCAGAAGCGCTTTCTCTGTATGATCGAGCGATTGCGATTTCTCCAGACAATGCGGCATGCCGGAGTAACAGGGCAGCTGCATTGACGGGGCTTGGTAGGTTAACTGAGGCTGTGAGGGAATGTGAGGAGGCTGTCAGGCTGGATCCTGCTTATGGCAGGGCACATCAGCGTTTGGCATCTCTGCATCTGCGGTGAGTTAGGAAATTGAAAACTCATAACTCAAAATTTCGTTTCTTATCAGAGTTACCTTCTTTTTTGTTATTTGCTTTTCGTTCTGCACATGAATGAGTGATCTGTATTTTATTTTCCTGTGAATGAATTGAAGTGGCACATGTCCTTGTTTCTTGAGGATTAACCAACTGCGAGTGGAATGCGCAGTGTTTTTATGATCTACATTTTGCCTATGATGTGTTCTTTGCTGGTTTTGGTGTAGATTAAGTGGTGTTATGAATGGTAAGATGACTAAGATCTGGCCTACATAGATGTTCTCTTGTTGCCTTGTGGCTTTGTCTTTTGTTATGGTAGTGTTGGGGTTATGTCTTTATTGGTTATTATTTCTTCTCTTTGGATTGATTGGGGCCTCTCCACTGAGAGATGTTTTATTGGTCATGTGGTGTGGTGTCTTTATTTTCTTCCGTTTCTGCATAATTATTTTAACTGGATACTTGTTGCTACATTGCTGGTTTGGCTTAGTAGTTTCTCTGTGATTGAATCTTTGGATTGTTGGGTAATGTTTTATTTTCTCTTGTCTTCATTTCTGAATCCCCGAGTCCCTGTTCGTCTCTTGCTTCAGCTCAATGTTTTCTAGTGGTTTAAGTCATTAGGAATGAGGATTCCCTTACCTTCTTGTGGCTAGTCGTCTGATTTACAATCTTGGGCAATAATTTGGCATTCGGAATCACTTAAATATTATTGCATTCAAACAACTTTTGCTTGTCTATCTGGTTTAGGTTTATTAGAGTCCCTTGTTTTTCCTGCAATATGACTGAGGTTTGCCAAGAGAGGAATTTCCCTTTAATTTTTAAAGTCTTACAGGTTAGGGCAAGTTGAAAATTCCCGGAAACACATGTCTTTTCCTGGGCAGCAGCCCGATCTGGCTGAGTTACAGAAGCTGCAGGCTGTGGAGAGGCATTTGAAGAGATGTACTGATGCCCGGAAAATTGGTGATTGGAAGAGTGCATTGAGGGAAGGTGAGGCTGCCATTGCAGCTGGTGCAGGGTCTTCTCCTCAGGTATGACCTCTTGATCAGTTCTAGTTCACACTGTTGTTATAGATGGCATACAATAGAGAATTCATACAGCTTGAATTGGTTGGGATGGAATTTACAGCTCTTTGCGTGTAGAGTGGAAGCGCTCTTGAAGCTTCACCAGCTAGAGGATGCAGAGACTGACCTTTCAAGCATACCCAAATACGAACCAGCTACCCTTTCGTGTTCACAGGCCAAGTTCTTTGGATTGCTTTCTGAATCTTACCTCTACTTTGTCCGAGCTCAGGTTGACATGGCCTTGGGAAGGTGAGTTTAGAAACATAAAGTTCCTCTAGATACGTAGATAAGGCTCTTGGGGTAAGTGAGAATTAATAATGGATATTTTGTAGGTTTGAGAATGCAGTTGCAGAAGCTGAGAAAGCGGGGGAGATTGATCCCCAAAGTGTTGAAATTGGAGTGATGCTGAACATTGTGAGGTTGGTGGCAAGGGCCCGTGCCCGTGGTAATGATCTCTTCAATGCTGGGAGGTTTGATGAATCGTGCTTAGCTTATGGGGAGGGCCTCAAGTTTGATCCTTGCAACTCTGTTCTTTATTGCAATAGAGCAGCATGTTGGTATAAGCTTGGGCAGTGGGATCGATCTGTTGAAGACTGTACCCAAGCCCTCAGAATCCAACCCAATTACACTAAGGCCATTCTTCGACGGGCTGCCTCAAATGGCAAGGTGAATTTCTCTTTCAATGTCGAATTTATTTTCAATGTTGCATTGAATAATCGATTATGGCATCTTTCTTGGTGGGGATTGTTAGCTAGAACGATGGGCTGAATCTGTGAGGGACTATGAAGTTTTGAGGAAGGAACTTCCGGGTGATAATGAGGTTGCAGAAGCTCTATTCCATGCCCATGTTGCATTAAGGAAGTCTCGAGGAGAGGAAGTGTACAATTTGAAATTTGGTGGTGAGGTCGAGGAAATATCAGGTCTTGATCAATTTAGAGCTGCAATATCTTTGCCTGGTGAGCCTTTTCCCTTTGGTTTCTTAAATTTAACATTTATTTCTTATATATTACTCTTTCCTTGCTTTTCTGTTTCTTGTTAGAATTAACATGTTGAATTCAAGTTTGAAAATTGCAGGTGTTTCAGTAGTGCACTTCAAGGCGGCATCAAATAAGCAGTGTGAGCAGAAATATCCTTTTATTGACACCTTATGTCTTCAGTATCCATCTGTGAAATTTGTCAAGGTAGTTATCCTAATATATGAACTACCCTCACCTGCTTTATGTGTGAAAAAGAATTCGTTTAATATTTTATTGGGTGATGTTTGGCTGAAGGTTGATGTAGAGGAGAGCCCAGTGGTAGCGAAGGCAGAGAATGTGAGAATTGTTCCAACATTCAAGATTTACAAGAACGGTACCAGAGTTAAGGAGATGATCTGCCCTACCCATCAGGTTTTGGAATACTCAATTAGGAATTATAGTCTTTAGTACAAGCATTTGTATCCCATTCTTATAATCCAGCCTCTTATCATGATGAGAGCTCTCCCAATTCCCTCCCTCTTCCACCAATTCCACCAATTCATACGAAAATTAGCACTTCAACTTTTGAGCAAAACCAGCTATGTAGGAATTTCAATGAGACAATGCCTGAAGATCCCAGAGAGATGACCTAGTCCCGTAGCGGTTTTATTTATTCTTTCCATTACCATTGTTCTCTCTGGATTTATTTTCAATTCCTTCTCCCCTCCCCCACCAAAACTCCTTAGGCCGGCCTTATTTTGTATCCTAACCTTCCTCATCATGAGAAGAAAGCTGAGAACACTGTACACTTATATCGACTCTATATTTTCAATAATTTTAGAGATGGAGGTGGTTGGCTCATGGCTGGTAGCGATATTTTGTACATGTATATATAAGATACATACAAAAAAAAAAAAAATGAGAAGCAAATGAGAGATTGGACTTATGGTGGGTGCAGGGTTAGTGAGTGAGATGAGGATGACCAAGATGATGTTATTGTTGTTGCTTTACACTAGCATTCCTTGAATAAGAAAAAAAACAAATCTCATTCTTTTTTGTATAATTCTTCTTTCAGTAACCCTTAATTGTTTTATTTATTTATTTTTCTCCTGTTTTAGAATTCTAATGTCATTGAACTAAAAATTCTGTCCCGGGCTTACGTTTAGCCTGCATTGGATCCACTCATGATTGCGTTTTTTTTTTTTTTTTGCGGGGGGTTTTGGGGGATGGAGTTATGAATCTTATGATTCAGATCTTAGAGACAGAAAAGGGTAGTTTAGTCACTTTAAGAGATGTTGAGTCATGTTAGATATCTGACAGTTGTTGGGACAGGGCAGGACTGATGAGAGACCAGAGTACATGTTCATTAGTGGATAGGTTGGCTTTGTATCATTGATGGTTGGAATCATTTATTACCACATCTGAATACAGTACCTTCCAGTTTCCTATACCCCCAAAATAAATACGTTAGAATCCTACGCACTTACACGCACGTACGGGGAGAAAGAGAGAGTTTCTTTTGATGGGCTTAAAAAAAACTATGGGTGGATTTTTATTTGTACTTGGTTTGGTTTGAGCCCGCGGACGTTTTAGGTAAGGTCAGAAAGATTCTTGGTTTGTGATGAAGGGGGGAGCAGTGAGAGTAATTGCTAGAAGCAAAAAATAAGTAAAAGGGTACTGGAAGCTAGCTGTCCTTGGTGGTGTTGTGCCGCGGGGGGGGGGTGGTTGCTGTGTGGGTTGTGGAGGCATCAGGATCCTCTCCAACGCCTCAACGTGGGAGCATCAGATGGCTGGGCTGGGTTGGGGGTGCGTGTGTGGGTCTTCTCAGTCGTCTAATGTGCATCACGGCACTGGGTGTGTTGGAGAAGATCCGAACTTGGTGGTGGAGTGGAGTGTAGTGCGTGTGCTGCCATGGCTGGTAGGCATAGCTTTGGCTGTTGTATTTTCTAGTAGGGGAGATCTTCATACCCTTGCTGCTCACAAGGAGGTGTGGGTATATTACGGATCCGGCTCCTCTCCATGGAGGACATCGGCCAGATGGTGCCCATAGGACCTATGTCTGTGCAACATGTGGATTTGACTCAAATGGCTTGGTTCTTGAAGTTATGGCTCCACATTTGGTATAAGGTTGAGAAGGGATGAGGTAAATAGGGTGTCGGGTTTGGTCGACGTGAGGGTTTCAAATTTGGGTTGAGGTAGGCAATGAAGGGGTTAAGTGGGTAAAAATAAGGGGTCTTCTTCTTGATTGTTGGATTCGTATAATCCATGTGCCGCACGAACAGGGTCTATAGGCACTATTTGGGTGATGTCTTCTATGGAAAGGAGCCGGTTCGTATATTACATTCAATAAAGAAGGGAGAGAAAAGCTCTATAGTGGCGATCCTCTCTAGCATAGAAGAGAGCCTTGCCACATCCGATGGATGGGTGCACCCCATACATGTACCCCAACACCTTGGGTGCACATCCCAAGGGACTCCCAGCTGCTAGATGTGACTCGGCTCTCTCCGGGGTGGGAGTGGATCTAAATCCCTATGCAGTGTTAGTTATGTAGATGCAACACAACAACTTGGTATTCTTTATTTTCTTCTCTATGTCTCATTTGGAATAGGGTTCTTCTTTGCGCTTTGTACAACCATGTATTGTGGATGGCAAGCGTATTGCTAAATTTCTGGAGAGCTTGATTAATAATGAAGCAGATAGTTGCAGTAATACCTTAGTCGGACATTTCCTGGCCAGAGACTTCCCTATAATAATGTAAAGATTGCTTTATTGCAACAATAAAGAATTTCAGGTAATGTTATTGTTAATTTGTTGGATAATGGGTTCTTTGTTTCACTCAATTTAGAAGAACATAAAGTTCATGTTGTTGAAGGTGGTCCATGGGATGTGCTTCGAAAGCTATTGTTCTTAAAGCTACGGACTCTTAATGCCTACTTGAAGGAGATCCTAAGGGTAACGGCCAGAATCAAGCCCTCTTTCATCTGTGGGCCCCACACCATTGCATCTACGCTCGGAGATACATGGAATCCTATTTTGCAGAGACTTTTTCCCTTGAGAGTTTTTAAAAGGCATATCAATAATTGTTAAATATTGGAGATCGGGAAACATAATATCTGGAGTCCCCACCTAGGGTGAGGGCCTAGGATCCAATGAGAGCCCAATCCATAAGGAAAGGGCTCGGAAGTTAGTCTAGTCCAAAGATTAGGGTAAGCATTAGTTTATGGAGATGGAAAGGTGTTAAGCACCTTTCTCCAATCGGTTGAACCAGTCTTCCTACTAGATGCGTAATGAACGAACATTATCCTCTATTAATCATATATCGTATGCATGGTTATCATTACTATTTACACTATCACATACACATTAAAAAGTCTACATTTTTCTTACTAAGTTAAGATATTATACCTGAGCTCGATCCCTATTATTACGAACATGAATTTCAGTGAGTGTCTCATGGCTCAAGTGGAGGTGGACTTGACAATTTTGCTTTCCTTCTTTGGAGAATTTGGCCTTCTTATGACCTTTCAAATATTTGGGGAATTTTTTTTGACTTTTGGTAGATTTTCAAGAATACTTGAGAATCTAGAAGAATCTAGAGAACCTGGAGCTTTTTGGGTTTTTCTAACAGCTTTAGGAGGCTTACTATGACTTTTTAAAGGCTAGAGGTTTTTTCTAGATTTGGTAGAGTTCTTGAATTTTAGGCATGAGAACTGAGGCAAGGGAATCTTGGGGAATATGATGAATCAGGGGTTTAAGAAGGCATTTTGGGGGGTTCTTAAGGCTTATTAAGGGTTTTGAGAATTTTAGAATTTCCTGGGATTTGGCATGCCAATCGAGGTGATGGGATCTTGTCAATCTTTGCTTGAGGGAGGAGAGAGAAGGTAGGGAGTTGGAAAGTGAGGATTTCCTCAGACTTGGAGCTCTCCAGCTCTTTGTCGTGTGTCTTAGAAATTGAGAAAATTGCTTTATATATACACATAAGGGAGTGGCAATTTAGTAATTTTGGGGTATTTTGGCTGTTCTTCCAAGCTTGCGGATCTACCAGCTTGGTGGGTTTTAGTGGATCCATCAAGCTTAGCAACTCCGTAAGTCATAGAGGTAAAATGTTTCAAATTTTTGGGAGTTGCTACAGGTGATTCGGTGGTCTGATTTCCGTGTACCATATATCATCGGAATCATTTTTTCAAAAACTATCAATGTGTAGGCATTGAGATTATTTTTTACTTCAAAAATTTTGATATTCATGGGGAAAGAATCTTACCCTTTTGGCAACTGAGGGAATTTCAGCTACCGTTTTTGTGTCGTTTTCACACCATCCGGCAATACTTGAATCAATTTTTCATATACAGTATGCTAATATCAAGTGCCATAAGATCAAGATTTGTTTGGATTAATTAATGTATCAGATCATATTCAGGTTTTAGGCTAGATTTGGGTTTCGAGCCCAACTAGGGTTTGGTTCCAAGCCATTTCAAAAATTCTGAAACAGACTATAGACCTATTCCATATCCTGTAAATCGTCATTACCGGGGGAGGGTGACAAAATTGGGTGTCCACATCATCTTGAGTACAATTCAAGTTTGGATAAATCTTCCTAACATCCCATTCCATCTATGAACGATTGAAACCTTGAGAATTGATGTTGCAGATTCCCCTCTTGGCTAGACCTGCACACATGAAAGCAAGAGATGTGACTGGAGGAGGCTTTTGTGGGGGACCTTCTGATGCTTAAGTTAGAATCTGAGCATTTAGTAGCGAGAGGGGAAAACGAAGCAGAATAGTGCTAGATTGCATGAATCTACATACCTGAGATTTGGGTCTCCCTCTCCCTTTTATAGTGGATGGTCTTGACAATTAGTCGAGAGGGCTCTCTCCTACTTTCTATGACGAGGGTGCCCATGTAACTGTTTCACACTTTTCGTGGTCCCCATCTTGGATTTGTGAATTACTATTGGTAATAAAGGTTGCCTTCCTGGTTGTTATAACTATAATGTGCCTGCGACTTAGGGAAGAAATTGTTGGACATGTGGTCGGATATGATTGTGATCTGTGGTCGGTACACATGTTTCCTCTCTATAAGCTTATTACATTTATGCATATCAAATGCCCCCCCTCCCTTGTCTTCTGTGTGGGGCCAAGGAAGTAGCTTTGGGTTTAATTGCCTTGGAATGCACACTCCTAGGTGTTGTCGGTTTCATTGGTGGGTATTCTCTTTTTGCTTGGTCATTCGTGTGTCTTATTAATTAACATGTGTCTTATTAATTACTTAAATTGAGTTTCCTCGTGTCTATTATTGTGATCGGTGTCCACATCCTTTCCACCTGGTCAGTTGATATATCATATGCTTGGCTAGTCAGGGCTTACCAACGTGCGCTTTGCTCTTTCTATGATTTTGGCTCTTGTGGTTCAAGATGACCATATATGGGACTTGTGCTTGACGTTCCATTGATCATCTAGATTCAAAGTATTCCACTTAGGTCTATGATTCATTAAATGCTAGATAACAACGTCATCAGACTGGCATGCCTCGATATGCCACCGACCTATCACATTGTAACAGTAGAATTTCATCATTAACCCTTTATTTTATGGAATTGCGACTGTATTGAACATGGATCCCCTTTCCAAAGTCTAGAATGTGTACATGTGTGTAGACCTTGGGACTGGAGGAGTCATTTCTAGGATCGATGAGTCATGCCATCTAGACCATTCGCAATTGTGATACTTCTACGGACCAATTTTATTGGATTTATGTTTCTTTCTGAGTATAACTATCGATCTCTTTGATCTCTCTAATTTCTCTGGTCCAAGCACTCATCGATGTCTTGCAACTCCACAAGTTTCTACTCGATAGTTATTCTACAACTTCATTACTTGGCCTTGCGACCTTATTGCTTTCTTCATCTTTCCCTTTCAAGTGTCGTTCTTGAGTATGTATAACTTCTTGTCACTCTCTTTCTTCAATTCTTGAATCAGTAAGTCTCTTCAACCATTCTCTGTTTTTCTCACAATGTCTAGCTTCGATAGTGTTGGGAAGAAGGTTTCCAAAAAAACCCAGTCCCACAAGCATGGGGGCACTCTGGGTTCTTTCGCTTTGGTGCATGGCTCTAAGGTGAAATTCCAAAATAACCCTAACCCCAAAAGTGATCCCTTTGCATTCTTGAGTGTTCATGAGGTGGTCTCTTCGATCACCGAGAGGTGGTCTCTTCGATCACCGAGAGGTGATTGACTTCCCTTAGAAAGGAGTACCATATTCCAAACTCCATAGAGTTGAGGGTCCCAATTGATGATGAGAGAGTACACGATGGCTGGGTAGTTGGCCTCTATGAGGATGCCCTCTGGACTGTTCTCCGCCTCTTGTTTCACACTTTTCTGGCTTAAATACTCTAGTATTACAAGATCGTCATTACCTAGCTCGTGCCTAACACTTGGAGGTGCATATTAGGCTTCTAGGTTAGATGTCATAGGTTAAAGAGGGACCCTTCGGTCGGTCTATTCATAAATTGTTTCCTCCTGATTGGGCACCCCAACTTCCCAGGATGGATCTATTTTAAACTCCAATCCAATGAGGTTAAGATTTTGGACATCATGCCTACCTCTATCCATGGGTTGGAGAACAAATTCTTCTTTGCAAAGAATGTCAAACCTTTCGCATTTAAGACTATCTAATTGAAGCCCAATACTAGTAAAGATAACAACAAACCTTGTACACTGAAGACGATCATACTTTTATTTTGTTGAAGTCCAACTTCAACGTGGTCTACTCAAGTTCAGTGGGAGACGACTATATTCTGACGGCATATGACCTTAGCCTTAGTGAGCATCGGAATATATGCTCGGGTTCATCTTTCTTTTGTAGCTTTGTAAGCTGACCATTCTTATTCTTCTTGTAGTGAGCTTCAAATGGGTCGACCTCCAGAAGGCGACGATAAAGATGAAGCCTTTGAAGGAGGAAATGAGCCTTCTTAGACTGAGGAGACCTACAAGGAGGTTTCCAACACTCCTTTTGACCAATTACAATAGTGTCTGAAGAAGTGCAAGCATGAGGGCGATGAGCATCGGGGGAAAGGGTTTGATGTGTTGAGACGGTAGGTGACACCCAAGGAGGAGCTTCTTGTGAAGGCCTCCCCCAAAGCACTAGTGGGTTGGCGTGACACACTTTCTCGAGATTTGGCAACCCAACACTCCCTTTGACCAGTTACAATAGCGCCTGAAGAAGTGCAAGCATGAGGGCGATGAGCATCGGGGGAAAGGCTCTGATGCGTTGAGACGGGAGGTAACACCCAAGAAGGAGCTTCTTATGAAGGCCTCCCCCAGGGCATTGGTGGGTTGGCGTGACACACTTTCTCGACCTTTGGAGCCCCAATAATTGCAAGGGTTTCTACTTACACCTCTCTAGGCAAGGAGCCTACCGATCCCGAGGTTCAAAAGAAAACTTCAAAAGGAGAGTGCTAAGTCTTCAAAGGGTCCAACATCTATGGCCCTGCTTATGGAGCCACCATTGAGGAGTTTGCCTTGGAGGGCAAAAATGTGGCAAGATATAAGCTGCCATTTCAATTGGGAACTTAAAAAATCAATACGGTGTCGCCATGTTCCTTCTAACTGGAACTTTCCACTCTCTCCTGTAAGATTTCCTATTAGGTGGGCTAGCATAGTCAAAGATTTGTTTCCAAAATCGGTTTAGTGGTGTTGACTAAAGATGGAGTAAGCAGAAAGAATCCAATATGATTGGTAAGTGATCTCTATGGAGATATTGGATTCTATTAGCACACTTTAATGGTATGGAATATTTATTACTATGTGTGGACCTAAGGTATTGTTTCCTTAATGGGGAGGAAACCCTAATTTTATTGCAGGGTTGGTCCCTACCCTCACCCCTATATATAGTTATCACTGACCCATTAAGTGAAGCTAATGACCAAAAGCTAAAGGGAAAGAGGGTAGAC